>NC_134893.1:46929473-46999473 GCF_041734735.1 Babylonia areolata | reverse complement strand
GCGCGCGCGCGCACTCACACATACACGCGCGCGCGCGAGCACCCGGCGATTGCCGACTGACTGACCAGACGGCGGTTCCGGCTCCTTAACGTGATTTTATGATATAACATAGGCCTACAGTGTTTTGAAACATAATATGACATAGTGTGCATAACTTGATACTTGCTTTTCATGATCTATTTCAGTTTCGACCAGAGTAATGTAACTGAATGGGAGAGGGGGGGGGGGGGGGGGTATAAACTGGCCGGCGAGGGGGAACTGTTCACGGTGCAACTTATCAAACAACTTATTACTCAACTTCACGGCAAAATGACTCCATGTCACAAAATTTAACATGTTTGTTTATTTTTTTCTTCTTCAAAAACTCAGAATAGGCTGTAGAAGAAAAATACGGGGCCGGTTTGATAGGAGTGCAGGCCGCGGGGGAAGGGTAAACCCTTGAAAGATAGCCATAGTTTCAGTTGGGGTCATTTGAATTCTCTCGGCGGTCTCAGTGACACTTGAGACCGAGAGACTGCCGGAGACTAAGAGAGAGAGTTATGGCGGCTCGGACACACTGACAACCACTGATGACTGACGCCGACTCGGACTGGCGTTTCATCTCCAGTGTGTGGACTCGTCAGTCAAATCAGTGTTGATATATGTAAAGGCCGCAGTGAACGCCTTTTCAGTTCTTCCACATCAGTGGAACATAACAATAACAACACTACTATTACTACTATTCAGTAACTGACTCGACTAATGATAATATCGCGTTTTTCTTCCACTGACTGACACCGGCCGTGAACATAACAATAACACTGACTACTACTACTACAACTACTACTTGTAATGATAATTGATAATAACACTGAATAACAATAATGATAATAAATCGATGATAATGATAATAATGATAAGTTAATTAATCATTCTAAATTCCGTAATATCTGTCGAGCTTTTCCACGTAAAACATGCTCAACTGCGCGATTATCTGTGCCGCACTGATGTAAAAACCCGCCACGAGACGTCAGTGCAAAACAAGCCTTTACTGAATCCGCGGCCAAGCTGCACTGATGTACCCTGCATGGACATCCAACCAAACACTCAAACACTAAGTCAGTTCCTGTTCATAATACACCGACACTGACAAAAATCACCAGATTACTGACTACACTGGTACTGCAGTAGTGATACTCATCAGAGTACATCACAACACTGACCTCAGTAATGATCGAGAGACATGTACCACTGACAGTCAACCTCAGTGATATTCAGTGGTGTTCCCCGCAATCTGTGCACGACGGTCTGAGAAAAAATCACTGCCATCAGTCCAACGACTGAAATTTCGAAGGTGCGACCAAGTGGAAGATTATGAAATATTGAAAATGGAAAACATAAAACGATAAAATACATTACACAAAGAAAGGAAAAGAAAAACACGCAACAGCAGTTCAGTAACTGAAAAGAAAAAGAAGAAGAAAAAGAAAGAAAACACACGGCAAGATCTTTACTGAGTTGCACTTTTTGTCATGACATCCAAAATCTCTTTCTTCCGTGTCGCTTTTATATATATTATCATTATTATTATTTTGTTTATCTCAAATGAAAACAGAAATGAAATGAAATAAAAGAAAAGAAAGAAAACTGAGAACAAGAACAAAACCAACTGACCAACAAACAACACCACCACCAACAACAAACAAGTCCTGCCTACAATGTATTACTGATTTCACATAAACTTTAAAACACACATGAAAATGAGTTGTAGATATATATATAGATATATGTTTTTAGATACATATTGTTTTGTTTCGCTTTCACCCACATGTTCTCAACACAGTGCACGTGCACTTATCTTAGCAACGCGCGTGGTTGGCATACCGCGCGGACGTTTACAACAATACCAATGGTGCGCTGTGTGTGTGTGTGTGTGTGTGTGTATGTGTGTGTGTGTGTGTGTGTGTATGTGTGTGTGTGTGTGTGTGTGTGTGTATGTGTGTGTGCCAGGAGCGGCAAGGGTGAAGAAAGCTGCCGAGGTCACAAGTTCAACCTCCGTCGGTAACATTAAAGGGTGTCTCACATGTGTCGCGAATGCAATTTGTTTAGTTTGTTAGATTTGTTGAGTGAGTATATAACTGCTCTGGGCGAAGAGGACAAACATGTTTTATTCAGCTGTTGCTGTTCTTCTTCACTTCTCCTCTCTACTCACTCCCATTTAAAAAAAAAAAAAAATCACTTAGCAACTTGAAAAAAAAAATGTATGTGTGAGTGTGTGGAGGGGCTGTACATGCATGTGCACAATATCCTGTTCTTTTTTTGTTTTGTTTTGTTTTGTTTTTTGTTTTTATGTCTGTTTGTTTGTTTGTTTGTTTTTCAATGCTAAAATCGTGCGGTAATCATAATAATGTTCCAAAGGCTTTGATCAATTATCAGTGGTTGCGAGGAAGGGTACTTTTAGTCATGATTGAGGCTCCCAAAGTTTCAGTAAAGAAATTAGTATGTGCTTTGAAAGAAACAAATTCCAAAATGAAAACAAAACTAATGGCGCGTTGCTCAAGAAAACAGCATTAAATGTCTCCTTAACCAGACCTTTTTTTAATGGAAAAATACAATTCAAAAAGTCACCTAATTTCCACGCCTTTCTTCATTTCGAACGGCTTATTTTCTGGGGAAGACAAAATATGCAAAGTATGTAACGTAATATTACTAAGGATGAGGGTTTTTTTGTTGTTGTGAACAGTGCATGTTACTTTAAAACCCGGAAATGAATATGGAAAGACAACAACACAGAACAGGGAGCACCCACCACCGTCAAAAAATCATCAGCAAATAGATGCTAGTACTGCCAGTCGTGTCACACACAGCGTAAGACAAAAAACTGTAAAGGTACAGTAACATTTTACGACCATAGGAGCCGTGAATCCATACTTATTCACCGTGTACGTGTGTTTATATTGGACTTGGCAGGGTCCAATCCAATCTTTCCACCGTTTTAACACTTTCACCGCCAAGCTCGCATTTATGCACAGGCGTGGTAGAGGACCCATGTCACTGAAAGGTGACCATTCATTGGTCTGTTATCCATGAACCTACTGCTCTTAATGTTCGGTGGTAGGATAGGCCATATTTTCTATACATCGCATGGGGGAATCCCCAGCCACTGTCTTTTCTGTGTTTATACCACAAGGGAATTTTGTACTCTAAATTGACTGGCGGTGAAAGGGTTAATCTACCCAAAACCCGTACACTCCGCGGCTGGGTGCAGCAGTGAGGGACATCAGAGCAAAGTCAGTGCCTCAGTTTCCCCAAGGACACAACACCATGCCCAACTCCTAACTTAGCGAGTCCGCCACGTTAATCAGTCTGTCACATAGTGCAAACAGTCCTAAAAGGAGCATTGTCCAGTCTCTTCCAACAACCTGACCGAAATCCGACGCAGGATGCACGGCTGAGACTATACTGAGGTAGATTCTAAGCTTTAGAGAAGGGTTCATCGCCACCACTCTTTCACTCCAAAACCTCCCCCTCTACTCCCCCATCTCCCAAACACCCTTCTTTCGGAACCAGTCCACGTGGTATCCGTTTCACACTGCATTTTTATCACGAATATCTCGTGGGAGACCACGTGTTCCAGTTTGGGGACTTTTCTTCTCACGTTCGTGTTATAAGACTGAGCGAGAAAATCGAAACTGAACTAATCTTTTCTTCTTCTTTTTCTTTTCTTTTTTTGTTGTTGTTGTTGTCATTGTTTTGCGCAGGAGAGTCGTGGAATAAACAATTATAGTTTTATTTGTTTATTTACCTATTTATTTATACTACACCCAGCCCTCAGGGCAAAGAAAACGAAAGGAAAGGAATGAAAATACTCATTAAAAAGCAACAACACATGCACAGAGAGAGAGAGAGAGAGGGGGGGGGGGGGAGCTTTATTCATGTTTGGCCGAGAGGTGTAACAAAACAGACTAGAGACAGAGGGGAGGAAGAGAGTGTGAAAGACAGAGAGACTCGCCGAGACTGACAAACAGACAAGACACAGAGATGGACATACAGAGGGGCAAGAGAGACTGACACTGAGAAAGAGGTAAGGGGTAAGGGTGAGTGTTCACTGAGATTATAGGGAACTACGCGCGTTTCTTCCATTTGAAACGCCGGGCTTTTAGCCCAGCAAAACGTGACAACATGAACGCGGGCACGGTGTCAGTGGTGGTCAGCATTACGTGTCGTGTCGGAACACTACAATAAGCTAAAAACTGACAGCTCTAGAGCAAGAGTTACGTCAGTACCCCTCCCTGGCGGCGGCTCCTCCATCTCAGTCCCACATTGTACGTACAGTGTGTGGCTCGCTGGGCTATTCACTGGAATACATGTGAAAAGCTAAAGCATGACAGAACTGGTACGGCGGGCTTAAGTTTGCACAAACGCGCCAACACACACCGACACACACACACACACACACACACACTGCGACGTAACACACACACTAACACATACGTGATGCCGCACTGGCTCACTGACACACACACACACACACACACACACACAAGGGCCGTTAGTACACACACACACACACACACACACACACAGACATCGACCGCACACACTGACACACACACACACCGGGCACACACGCACCCACCCACCCACCCAACCCACCACCACACAGACACATACATACGCACACACACTGACACATATGCGGCACACGGCGGCACACACACACACACACACACACACACACACACACACACACACACTTGCAGTGTGATTCAGCGGCCGATATCATTTTTGACAAGTGTTGATAACAGTGATCAAAACTTGAATCAAGAGAGGTGTACTCCAGGGAGTGAAGGTGATGACTGAGGACTGCATGGGTAACATTGTCTGCTGAACAGCACGCTCTGTGTGTGTGTGTGTGTGTGTGTGTGTGTGTGTAGGGTGTGTAGTGTGTGTGCTGTGCTCTGTGTGTGTGCGTGCGTGTGTGCGTGCGTGTGTGTGTGTGTGTGTGTGTGTGTGTTAGAGAGAGAGAGAGAGAGAAAGAAAGAGAGGGACAGCCGACTGAGACAGCCAGAAAGTGACACAGACTCGACAGAGTGAAACTAACAATGAGACGATCAGTAATACAAGCATTCTCTCTCTTTCACGCCGCGTACTTAATATTATGTTCAAGTCTACAGGTCAACACGATGCTTCACACAAAGCCCTGGTATCATAACGATATGTATACACAGTATGGTATCGTCGCCGTAGAAAGCAGGAAACGGCGCCACACTACGGCCACACGTACACTTCCTTCCTTCTTAGTTTCTTCCTTCCTTCCTTCCTGCCTTCCTCATCTCCTGCTGCCGTGGAGGCCTCGCCCACTGATTCCAAAGACCGTAAATATTTACATAAAAGACACCTCTCTACCAACAGCCGTTTCCTTCATTGCGTGTGCCGCGAGCCAGTATTTGGGCAGTTTGTGGTGATAAGTCGGAGAAGAGTGACACTGTTGGGAACTGAGTGACACTTGTTATTTTATCGGTTCAGAGAGGCTGCGCTGGGCTAGGGTCGTCAGTATTTGTTAAAAAATGGAGAAAAAAAAAATGTTATTAAGGCAAGCACGGAGAGAAAGAGAGAGACAGAGGGAGAAAAATGCAGACGCAGATGATTTATTTATTGAGACCATAACCCCATAACGAATTATGAATGTGAGACTCGAAGTGATTATAACGGGATATGGCAGAAAAAAATTCAACTGTTTCACTGTCATCAGTCAGATAATGCCTCTAATCAGAAAGATAATTTAAACAAGCAATGACGTTCAAAATAAATTTTACGCTTAGACATCGTGCAACACAGGACACTTCAGAACAAAATGAACTTCATCTTTAGTTGAGAAAGAGAACTCAGAACTCAGAACTCAAAACGTTTTTATTACAAGGATTAAGATTCAATCCAATCTGTCCTTGCTAATCTACATCTATTACAAATAGCACACATATAAAATAATGAAAGGAAAAAGGTATTCATGCAGAAGGGTATACATAATGAAGAAAACAACCCCTCCACCCCCCCCCCCCCCCCCCCCCCCCCCCACACACACACACACCCAAGCACATACGTGCATATACACACGCGCGCACGCGAGCGCACTGACACACATACATACACACACACCGGCGCGCACACACACTGACAGCCCCCCTGGGTCCCCCTCCCCACACACACTAAGATTGACATATGGATAGGACAGTGAGTCACAGAGAGACAAAGAGTGAGAGAGAGAGAGGGATGTCACCAATATATACAGAGAGAGAGAGAGAGAGAGAGAGAGAGAGAGATTTTATTTTCTGAGGGTAAGTTGTCATTACTTATTAAAGTAACACTTACCCCCAGAAAAAAAAATCATTCCTTCACTGGTTGGTTTTTTATTCAATAAACAAACAATAAATGAAATAAGACAATGAAATACACATACTGGCACACACGCAGACTGTCACACACACACACACACACACACACACACACACACACAAACACACACACACACTGAAACACACACACACACACACTCACACACACACACACACACACACACACACACAACACATACACACACACACACACACAACACACACACACACTGACACACACACACACACACCCTGTCACACACTGGCAAATACCGCCGGTGACAATCTATCACACACAACTTGAACACACACACACACACACACACACACACACACACAATATGAATCAATCACCAAGCCAGTCAAATCTATTTTGTGTCATGCTTGAAATAAACAAGCGTTGACCCGCTGCAGCGCAAACAAAGCTTATATCTCGTGCCAGTTTCACAAGCTGTTCCTGTGACAGACGTCACTGACAGCTGTCGATCAGCCAACCGGTGTTGCAGCTTGAAATACCCGCCCCTTCATCCTTACTCCGTTTTTTGTTTATCTGTTCTTTTTCTTTTCTTTTTTTTTTTTTTTCTTTTTTTTTCATGCCGTGAAACTGTGTGTTGTTAATCCTGACGTGACTGAACTGCATATGCAGCCTTGCGCCGCGAGCGCGTGTGTTTTGATGTGCCGCGGTGTGTGTGCGCGCGCGCGCGTGTGTGTGTGTGTGTGTGTCAGTATGTGTGTGTGTGTGTGTGTCTGTCTTCCGATACTGATGTTGCACTATGATAATTCTCACGGTGATCCGTGCCATGCCATACGCGTCAAGTTGAGGTGTTTACCAGTTTAATTTCTGTTATTTTCATTTTCTTTTTTTTTTCTTTTCTTTTTTTTAATTAGAACGGCACATCTCTAGGTGGGGAGCGGTAATATTCAGTGCAACAACAACAACAACAATAAAAGCTGCTAGCTTGCTTGCCGGCATGATATAAGATTTGTCAAGCATCGATTTCTTCTGTCAGGCGCTCTCAATCTGTCGGCATGTACAATCACACACGGTTCACATAAAGCAAAGGACCTCTAGACTCCCACCTCCCCCCCCCCCCTCCTCCCCCTGAGTAGTAAGTGCACGCGCGTCCGAAACAGTCATTAGAGTATTCAGCGAGAGGCGAATAGCACTGAGACCATATACACTCTGCATAATTTGAATATCTCGAATTATTATTATTATTATTATTATTATTATTATCATTATTATCGTCATCGTCATCATCATGATCATCGTCGTCGTCGTCGTCGTCGTCGTCGTTATCATTATTACTGTCATCAAATCATCATCATTGTTATTTCACTTTTGTTTTGTTATGGTTTTGATGTGTGTTTTTGGTGTTGTTTTATGCACATTAAAATTCTTCTGAGAAAAAAAAATCACCTGCTTTTATAAAGAAGTGGTCCATAGCCTATAGTATATAATTCATACTACACGCTCCACTCAGAAGCCAGTGGCAGGCCATAATATTACGCAGCCTGCATCTAGTAATTTGAATCGTTTCTCGGTTTCTTTTTCTTTCTTTTTTTCAATTTTTGTCTTCACTTCTGTCTGTCTGTCTGTCTGTCTGTCTTTCCTTTCTTTAAACATTTGAGTGAAAACACACCTACTTTTACTCGATAAAGAAGCGGTCCTTAACTTTGTGTGAAGTCTATCAATAATTATAACATAATAAGTATCACGTTCAACTCCTCGACTGAACTGCGGAATGGCTATGCCACGTGCTGTGCGGGCCGCGGGCACACACAGAGTGTCAGATACACCCCACATGTGTGTCAGTCAGTGGCAGGCAGAGCAATAACCGACTTAACCTCATCTGAATTGCGATTCCAGACATGTGACTGCCGCCGAAGGACTCCGTAGGAATCAGTGAGGGTCGTGGAGTGGGTGGGGATGGGGAGGTGGAGGGTGGGGCGGGGGAGTTGAGGAGGTGGGGGAGGAGGGGGACGGGGGGGGGGGGGGGGGGGGGGGGGGGGGGGGGGGCGAGGACGCCAGATGGGCTTGGGCGGGGTTGAGTGGGGTGGGGTCTGGCTACAGAGCCGGCCGGGGTAATGTGGCGTGCAAAAAGATTTTTAGAAAATTTATTCAGAAAAAAACAACACCCACAACAACAATAACAGTAAACATACAAACAAAAAACAAAACAAAACAAAAAAAAAAAAAAAAGCAAATAAACAAAGACATCAGCCTTAGATAAAGGTGAACTTTCTGGTCGCTGAGAGCTTTGAAGAGCCCGTAGATGGTTATTCCTACAGCAGAATACCAACGAGAGGTTTTTGATAGCAGCAACACTGAGGTGGAAAAAAACCCACCCACCCAAGTGTGTGTATACGTGTGTGTGTGTGTGTGTGTGTGTGTGTGTGTGTGTGTGTGTGTGTGTGTGTGTGTGTGCAAGAAGGACCAGGTACAAAGATCTGTTGATTGGTAAGAAAAACAGATTATTATGTGAAAGATCTTGTGAAAGGGAATGGAAAATTTCTGGAATATTAATTTTATGAATTCCAAGATAAAATCGATACTCGAACCCTAGTTCTCGTACTGATACAGGCTATGTTAACTCGGTTAGAAGTTTTTAAGAAAAATGAGTTTAGCATATGAAAACACGATGATAATGAAACAAGCTTTAATAAAACATATACTGCAATGATAAATGCTCCAGGAGGAATGAAATAATACTACTTGCAAATGCCTTAAAAATTGAGACTTGCTCTTTGAAAAGCTCGATTAGAAGATTTGTTTTTTTTTTCAATACAAGCTAGAAAAATCTCAAAAGATGAGATTAAAATGGTTCCAGGTGCAAATTAATTATCATATTCTTGTGACATGTTCTGTTCTGATGAAGATGGGAGAACTCTCAAATAATGAGTGTAATTTCTGCAAGGCTAAGAAAAAAAAACGAAAAAAAAACAAACCCTATTCTACATTTTTTCTTTAGGAATGTAACCATGTACAACTCTTTTGACAGAATTTGTACTGAAGACACCTGAAACAAAAATGTTTACATTGTGACACGCTTACTCTTAATGATGAACGGGTGTTTTTTGGACGTAACAAAATAGAAACTGATGGATGTTTCTCGCATATTTCATTGATAGCTAAATCATATGTATGCAAATTAATGTAGAATCAACGAAGTCAAGCCAACATTTCAAATGTTCCTGAAAGATCTCAAGTAGACATAATTATGAAGTAGACAAGCATGCTTTTAACACAACTATGGAATATAACAAATTCGTGCAAACTTGGGCACACCATATAATATTTTATGTTTAGTACATGCTTAAGCTGTACAATGTCACCACATGATGGAATTATGTTCTTGTTGCGGCTGGGATTGTCGTTACTGTTTTATTTGGCAAGTTCTGTGTGTGACTGAATATACGTATGTGAACTCTGAATTACTGTTGTCTGTGTTTGTGTTGTCTGGGTGTTAGTGCTGTGGACTTTAACAGCAGAGACTACTAGGAAAGTCAGACGTTTGAGACAAAATGCTTCAGACGATTGCTTGGAATCTCATGGAAGGACAGAAAGACCAATGACTTTGTCAAGAGCCAAATAACCATGCTAGCGGGTCCACTGGAACCACTCTTAGCAGTGGTCAAAAGGAGGAAGCTGTCATGGTTCGGGCATGTGACACGCCACAATTCACTGCAAAAGACAGTTCTACAGGGAACGCTCGAGGGTGGTAGGCGAAGAGGGAGGCAAGCCAAATGCTGGATGGACAACATCAAGGAATGGACCAATATGGATAGCGCTACCCTGATACGACCGGATGGCGTCGTCTGACTACGGAATCGTCCCTCATGTCTCCTCTACGCCCATCCCGGGCAGGAGAATGAATGGAATGGAATGGAGTGCTGTGTTGGGTGGGGGGTTCTGTTCCCGGCTCTCTTCGGTATAGAGCGTGACATACATTATGTTGTTGTGGACTTGCCAGTATTTAGAAAATGATTATGTCTTCAAGACTTTGCCTAATACCTTCTAATGCACAAAGTATATACATTTTGTGTCTGTAAACCTTTGAAATGTTGAGGGAACAACATAAGTTGATTAGTGTTGTTATTGATGCTGTTACGCCCTCCATCCCCATTTCACTTTAAAGTACCTCTACAGAGAAACTTTCAAACTGACAAATTAACTCCTCCCACCCTACTACCCATCCCCAACCCCCCAACACTATTCACACACACACACACACACACACTCCTTTTTTTCATATAAATACCTCTACAGAGAAATTTTCAAACTGACAAATTAACTCTTCCCAACCACCCTCCACACACACACACACACACACACACACACACACACACACACACACACACACACACACACACACTCCTTTTTTTCATTTAACGTACCTCACAGAGAAATTTTCAAACTGACAAATTAACTCTTCCCACCCACCACCTCCACACACACACATACACACACACACACACACACTTCTTTTTTTCATTTAACGTGCCTCTACAGAGAAATTTTCAAACTGACAAATGAACTCTTCCCCCACTATTCACAAACACACACGCACACACACACACACACACACACACACACACACACACACACACACACACACACTGACACACTTGTCCGGCCGGACACTCTTCACGCAGTATTATCTCCATCGTCCTTTTCTTGTTCAAAGGTCTGACAGATTGACCGAGAAAGAAACAGTCTTTTGCTGAGCTGGCACAGCCCCCAATACTCTCTGTGTGTGTGTGTGTGTGTCTCTCTCTCGCGCGAACAGAACTCACATGACAGACACACGAAAACACAGACACAGAGACACATGGACACACAGACACAGACACTGACATACTGTCAGACACACATACACAGACACAGACACAGACACAGACACACAACACACACACACACACACAAAACGTGAGCTTACAACAGATGGCGAGGAAGCCATTAGTACCAAGCCACGCAACATGACGCCATTCAGTATTACTGCCAACAACGGACTATAAATGGCGGGCGATTTGAATCAAGCCAGTTTCTCACCAGAGTCTGACACTGTGACGTCGGTGAAGGTTTATTCAAAATAAAAGCCTAATAAAGCTACGGTTTGGCTTCATTTATGGCAGAGAGCGAGATTTGCCTAGCAGCTTCCAATCTAGACCTGAATTGACTTTGGAAAGTACAAAATGTGTCAGCTACACGTAATACAAAATTTGAATGCAGAGAAAATGGGCGCAACCGAAACCTTGCTCTCGGGAGTTAAGACTTTAAAGATTAGGCACATAATGACTGCGTCGCTGTTTCAGTTTTCAGTTTCAAGGCAAGGTGGTGTCAAAGGGCACTGTTTCCATAAACGCTACACCACATCTACTGTTAAAACATTCTTTAAAAATTCCAAAACGTTTTGTTTTGTAGATTTTTTTTTTTTTTTTTAAACAGATGACTAACTTTCGTATATGCCCTAGTCAGGACTTAAGAACATGCCTTTGGTTTATGTAAAATATCAACATGAAACAGAATGAAATAAGATAATCAAACAAAATGGGAAAGTACTATAACTGCAAGAACAAAAATTGAAATAATTATAGTAAAGTTAAAGATAATAATGTAGATGTTTAGCACACAGTGCCACGAGAACAAACTATACGTGGTAAGTACGAAGCCTTTAAAATATTTTACAACTTTCTGCCGATAAGTACGAAGTCTTTGAAACATTTACAACTTGTCTGCCTTTTCTCAAACAAAATGAACTAGTAGGCGTGGATTAAAAGACAGGTAGACAAGAAATGAAAGAGGGTGAGACAGGTGTGTGTGTGTGTGTGTGTGTGTGTGCGTGTGTGTGTGTGTGTGTGTGTGTGTGTGTGTGTGTGTGTGTGTGTGTGTGTGTGTGTGCGTATGTGCGTGCGTGCGTGTGTGTGTGTGTGTGTGAAGGTGGAGGTTGCGGGGAGACTGAGGAAGGTGGGGAAGAGAGAGGACTCTAAACTCCGAACTGTCAATGGTTTCATGAACCGGCCCCAGACCCATGTCTTCCTTCTTCTTCTTCCTTCTGCGTTCACTCGTATGCACACGAGTGGGCTTTTACGTGTATGACCGTTTTTACCCCGCCATGTAGGCAGCCATACTCCGTTTTCGGGGGTGTGCATGCTGGGTATGTTCTTGTTTCCATAACCCACCGAACGCTGACATGGATTACAGGATCTTTAACGTGCGTATTTGATCTTCTGCTTGCATATACACACGAAGGGGGTTCAGGCACTAAGCAGGTCTGCATATATGTTGACCTGGGAGATCGTAAAAATCTCCACTCTTTACCCATCAGGCGCCGTCACCGTGATTCGAACCCGGGACCCTCAGATTGACAGTCCAACGCTTTAACCACTCGGCTATTGCGCCCGTTCCAGACCCATGTCACTGAGGCTGGCTACAAAGTCATATCACAACAGAAGGATAATTTCCTGCATTGTAACGCAAGTTATCATAACACATTTTGTTGCATATATAAACTTGAACACATGTGCATATAATGTACGTACCTACACACACACACACACACACACACACACACACACACACACACACACACAGAGTTAGTGAGTCACACAAACACACAGAGTGAGTCATACACACACACACACACACACACACACACACACACACACACACACACACACACACACACATGAATCTTAAGTATTGATGACTCTTAAACTACTGATTTAACAAAGATATATACGACGGACTTTAAGAGCGTTGTCAAGGAATAATTAAAGCAAGGCGGATAATCAACGTTTTACATTCCGATGCAAATAACACTGTCAGCTTGAACTGTGATGGATAACTATAGCATACCATCTTGGCAGGGATATAGGTATACTGTTCTCTTTGCGCTTGATATTTTGAACACTGCAGAAGAAAATGAGTTTCAGTTTCTATTTGAAATTCACAAAATGGGCACAACAGCCGATGTCCTGTGATGTTCCTTTTAAAACGCGTTCTATGATCATACAATTTAACTCTTTCCATACGAACGGCGAAAGAGACGACGTTAACAGCGTTTCACCCCAATTACCATCATCAAAATATTGCAAGCGGAAGGCTCTTATACTGAAGAGGTGAATGTTGACAAAGAATACCACAATTCTGACGACGGAAGCTAAAGGTTGGGTCATTCAGACACCCACTGGACATCCGAGGGGTCTCTGTAGAGGAGAAGAGAGGACTGGCCGTGCTGAGTGAGTTAAACACACCCAGTCGCATTCTGATCAAACAGACTGTTTGTAAGTATAGAGATACAATCAGATCACTTTCGAATGTTCTATAGAACTGGAAGCGTTCACTATGGAGCATATCCGGCAGTAGGCCATTGTGTTTTATATTCATCAATTAGCCTATAATTATATCAAGGCTTAAAAAAAAAAAATCAGTTTCATCTCCAACCCCTTGGTTTTCCCAAACCTCCCTCCCCAGAAAGCAGATGAATGATGCCCAGGTATTTTTGACTCATTTGTTTAAACAAAACGAGTTTTTGTTATAACCCGGTGTTCAGTTGTGTGTGTGTGTGTGTGTGTGTGTGTGTGTGTGTGTGTGTGTGTGTTTGTGTCCGTGGTAAACTTTAACATTGCCCTTTCCTCAGGAAATACTTAGTCTGCCAATACCGAAGTTAGATTAAACACAGTATGAAAAAGAATCTTCGCAGTCATACCAAAAAACAGGTTATAAGTCTCCCGAGTCAAGCTGTATTTCCGAATCGTTAACGGTTTATTTCGTTGAGATTCGTTCCGAAATCCGAAACTTCTACATAAAAAAAAACTGCTTCCCACTGAGTTAGGCTACTAGAAGGTAGGTTGTGTTTGAAGACATGTCCTCATTTTTCTTGTTCACAATTAAATGGAAAGAAATACAAATTCTGGACAGAACACACGCAGTGATACAAGGTGTTCTTAAATTCCTGTTCAAAAATCTCTTCAAAGCAAAAACGTGCTCCTTTTCTACGTTATCAACATTTGCAATAATTCCCGTTACCTCAGCCCCATAACGAAGCACCGGTTGAATCTGAGCATCAAAATGTTAGAAAAATATAGCAGGTGATTTTTCTTCTAACGACCACAACGATTTAAAATAAAAAATAAAAAACATTCTGGGGAAGAGAGAGAGAGTGAGAGAGAGAACTTAGGAGGGTGGAAGCGGGGTGGCGGGGGTTTTGGGGGGGAGGGGGGTTAAGAGGATCAGAATCATATCAACAGTACATTAAAAATCAACTTAACACATTTTTCACAACAGGACTCCCATAAATTCTAAACGTCCATCTCTTTTCTTGTGGCAATGTAGCTGAGCATTTCCCGCCGCATATAATGAAAGTCGTCATCATCACCATCACCATTATAATTATCATCATGAATCCACAATGACCACCATCCCTGCAGCGAACATCAACAACACCGTTGACAATTAGGGGTGTGTGCTCGCTTCACGTTCAGCACTGTTTGTTTAGTTTAGCCTTTGACGTGTTCAGTTCGCGGTGGTTTCTATGGTAATGAGGGATTTGCTTCTCTCTCTCTCTCTCTCTCTCTCTCTCTGTGCCTGTATCTGCATGTGTGTGTATGGTGATTGTAAGAAAGACCGGAGATAAGCATATGTTGGCTGTTATCAAAATGAGTTTGATGTGGGTTGGTGGGTTGCCTGTGTGTGTGTGTGTGTGTGTGTGTGTGTGTGCCTGTGTCTGTTTGTGTCCCTGTGTGTCTGTGTCTGTGTGCAAACGAATAATGTCGTACGTAGTCTTTGAACTGATATGTCACAGTTTATGCTTTCGGGTGTGTTCAGTTAAACCGCCATTATTTTTCTTCCTTGTATAAGTAAGGGCATGTGTGTGTGTTTGTGTACTGATGTAATATGTTTTATGTAAAGCGCTTTGAGCTCCATCTTATGGACCAAAGCGCTCAACAAGTATCCATTATTACATTTTCTTCTCTCTCTTTTTTTTTTTTGTTTTTTTTTTTGTTATTAGTAGTGTGAATCCGCGAACCCTTGTATTTTTGACTCACTTGTGTAAACAAAGTGAGTCTATGTTTTAACCCGGTGTTCGGTTTTCTGTGTGTGTGTGTGTGTGTGTGTGTGTGTGTGTGTGTCCGTGGTAAACTTTAACATTGACATTTTCTCTGCAAATACTTTGTCAGTTGACACCAAATTAGGCATACAAATAGGAAAAATTCAGTTCTTTCCAGTCATCTTGTTTAAAACAATATTGGACATCTGGGATGGGCGCAAAAAAATAAAAAATGAAGCCTAATTATATGCAAACTGCATTTACTGTTATATTGATATTTTTTGTATCTCTAAACTTGGCACTTTGATCTGATATTCTGACACGACAACAAGAGCAGTCATTATTATCATTTTTTGTTCAAACGGGAACTTCTTTTGCAAAGCATGGAATTTTTATTTATTTTGCAAACGTTTTGGTGCAGATAGTAAAAAGGGAAATTATTCTGTAATTAATGCAAGGGGACTTAATTTATCACAAGTGAGTCTTGAAGGTCTTGCCTCTCTTGTTTTGTTTTGTTTTCTTCTGGGTTTTTACTTTTAAACGAGACTCAGTTGGGGACTGAACAGGCTTGCTGTGGCAATGAATAACTTATCTTGAAATAGTCGGCTATAGAACATAAATCTACATTGTGGTCGGGACAACATTAGGTAATCTGACACTATATACCGGACTATTTCTACTGTACTGCGTTACAACAATCATGGCTACGACACATCGCTGATGAGAGACTGACTACACGACGACGTGTGTCAAGAACCACTGAGGAATCAAGATATATTCAGCGACGTTTATCCTCAGTTTGGGCCCTGTTGAGGCATGAAGGAGGAGGATAGAGAGTAACAACAACAACAACAACAAAATAATAATAATAATAATAATTTATTTTTATATAGCGCTATAACACAAGCATAAGCAAGCTCTAAGCGTTTTACAATCCAGTACCTAAAGTGAAACAAGAAAGTATATAAAAAGTAGTAGAAACATAAAACAGAATCATTAATATTACTTATGAAAAACACAATGCATAAAACTCACAAAGTAACATACTATCAATACTACAACTGTTACACTCCAACACTCACATTAACACACACGCACAGACACACACATGATTAAACGGCTGAGATGACAGCAATTTTCCTTAAAATACATACATGTAATAAGGAACATAATTGTAACCTGCATGCCACAGATTTTGTAAAAATTGTAAAATAAAACTTTGGACAGAAAAGGTAAAAGGGGTAACAATCCTTTCGAACCACACCACCACCATCCATCTACCCACCCCCATTCTTTCTACTCTCCCATCACACACTCTCACATTGCCATGGGCCTGGGACAACAGCACTATTTGAGTGATGACAAGTATTTTTTAAAGAGATAAGTTTTAAGATTTGCTAGGTAGATAAATAAGTTGTTTGTCTGAGAGCAATAGGCAGAGAATTCCAAGTTATTGGGCCTGCACATTCTCAAACTAAGGAACAGAGAGAAAACATTCAACCTCAGCTGAGTCAGTAAACTAGTATGCCGGGGGTAATTTCATAACCAAGTAATAGTGATGATGATGATGATGATAGCAATAATGATAATAATAATGATACTACTTCTACCACTTAACTACTCAGTGCTACTACTACTAATGATAATAACTGATGATAATAACTGATGACAATGATGGCAATAATACGAATAATACTAATATTAATAATAATAATTATTATTATTATTATAGTTATTCTTACATATTATAGTTTTTCTAACTATACATGACGTCGGTGATAAGGAAAGAACATGTTTTCCTTCTTTGACGAATATTCCCAGATTTAAATACATTGCCATCCCTGTTTTGAATGGATCACACAAAAATCAAAGATCACCAGAATTTGATTTCACGGTCTTTGCAGGAAGTAATTAATTTTTAGGATCATCCAGTTTGTTTGGTTTGTTGTTGTTGTTTTTTAACTTGACATACCATTACAAAATGAAACTCGTTCCCATTATTTTTGTGCCCTTATCACAGACACCGTAAGTGCGCTTTTACGGTGTGTGTGTGTGTGTGTGTGTGTGTGTGTGTGTGTGTGTGTGTGTGTGTGTGTGCCAGTGTGTGTGTGTGTGTGTGTGTGTGTGTGTGTGTGTAGTGCGATCGATGCCTAAAACTGACTCTCTTGGCCGCCGAGAGAGAGGGAGATGTAACCTGAGCAAGACAGTCTGATCTCCACTATAGTATATTCAAAGTCTGGCCCAGATAATCAGGACAGCAGTTGCCGTATCTGCTGCTCTGATGATCATAGTCAGAACGACTATCACACAAAGATGTTTTGAAGCTTACAAACTATAGTCGGTAATTTCTTATCACTACATCCAAAGCTGAAGTAAAATCAATAATTGACATGTGCATCTGGTCGGTGGAAAATACATAATTCCTCTAAGGCACTCGCAAAAAACTGTAGCCCTCCCAATAACATATTTCAGGAGCGGGGAAATTAATAGGCATCGCTGATTCAGTGTCTTTCAGTTCGCACACAAACGTCATAGCGACAATCAACTTCAAGCCACGTTTGAATTTAACTGAGAAGATTATGTGTGTTGAAAGGAAGAAAAATTGAACTTGTTATCGCTGTTGAGTCGCTTTCAGGAAGATAACAAGTATTTTTGTTGCTGTTGTTTTCAGTTATATCTTTAAAAAAAAAAAAAAAAACTTTTTATCTATTTTTCATAACCATAAAGGTTTTGCCACCGATATATGTTCACCCATTCTGATGTGGAAAAACAAATATAAGCTGGGAGTGGGGGGAGGCCGTGCGGAGGTAGAGGTATGAAAGGTGGGGGAGGGGTGGGGGGGGGGGGGCGTGGAGGGATTTTGGCCGGGGTTACTTCAGTCATTAGCATTAAGACATTACAGTAATAAAACAGTTTCGATTTTATCCGCGTGTTGGCTACATCGTTTCACAACTTTCTCCGGAGAAGTGTCAAAACGACCTGTAAACATGTAATTTATGCGCCGCGAGAAAAAAGACTCTTTTCGAATCATCCCCTCAAGTTGCATTGACGAGCTCAGCGATCGTGCGCTCGCTTCAGTTTTCACTGGCTGACAGGCGTGCACGCACACACGAACAAGTGACGCGCGCGCGTGCACAAACACACAGACTACACACACACGCACACACACACACACACACACAGAGTGTATGTCAATTATTTTGTGCGCCACGAGTGTACGTCTGTGTGTGAGGGGTTGGGAGAACGCAGGGGGTGGGGGAGGGGGGGGGAGTGTGCGTGGGCGCGCGCGCGCTCGTGTGTGTGTGTGTGTGTGTGTGTGTGTGTACCGGCACTTGAACCTTCACTCTAAAACGTTTTTTTTTCTTTCTTTCTTTATTATTTTTTTTCCAGTTATCTTATTCTGTTTCTTTATTTGATAACTCCAATAACTCCAAGGCACAAAGGGCCACTTTGATCATACTACACAACACTGACACGGTTTCCCTTTGTTCTCACTGACGCACTCGTTTTGAAAGCAGACACACTGTATGCAGATTTCACATGCAACTCATATTATCAGTATCATAATTATCAGTGTTGTTGTTAATACTACTAATAATGATAATAATTACAACAAGACTACTAATAAGAAGAAGAAGAACAATAATAACAACAATGATGATGACGAATGAAAATAATGATGATAATAATAATAATGATAGTTATGATAACTATAATAGTAATATTAATTACTAATTCAACAAAAAAATAAATCAATCCTCATGGCGGGTCATCGTGGTGACCCACTGACCGCGACGACTGCAACGCAACGGAGACGACTGATGGAGCCTTGACCCCCGCGTGACCCTGTGGCCCTGTCTGCCCCGGTGTCTAGCGAAACTCCCCCGTCCAAATCGGGACTCCCGGGCATTATTACCTCCTCCAACAAAAACCCCCCCAAAAAAACAAACAAAAAATAAACACACACACACACACACACACACACATATATATATATATATATATATATATATATATAAGATCAAATATAATAAAGTAAATAAGATTAAAAACAGGAGGAAACTGATCTTGTTTTGTTTTGGTATTCGTTGGTCGTTGGTTGGCTGCATGGTTAGTTGCTTTTTGTGTCGTTCTATTTTTCCGGTTGTTATATTTTTTTCCGGTTTGTGTGTGCATACATGTGTGTACGGCAGAGGGAAGAATCCGTACCCTCTAAGGCAGTCGCGACTTTCACCTGCTACAAATGTAACCGCCAGAGCCTTCCGATCCAGAATCGGACTGTACAGCCACTGTGACAGCAGGCGCTGCAACTCAACTTGACTGAACAAGGCGCTAAGTTCCTTTGCCTCCCGAAACAGACGGAAGCCAACATGTGTGTAGAATGTAACTTTTTTCAAGATACTTTAAAAAAAAAAATCTTTTCTTATTGTCAAGTGTGACACCCTAATGAGAACTGTTTCCCATTTTTAGCCAGTGATGGTAATACTGATGAAAGTCTGGATGATGCTGGCAATTATATATATGATGATGACTGAAGACTGTACCAGAAAAACAACCGACGATTTTTTTTTAATTGTCAAGTGTGACATCTTAATGAGAATTGTTTCCCACTGATAGTCAATGATGGTAACAGTGATGAGAGTCTTGATGATGGTGGCAATAATGTATATGATGATGACTGAAGACTGTACCAGAAAAACAATCGTCAAACAATAACCAGCAGTGACTCAACGCGGCAATTTTTATGATGACCACAAAACCGAAAGCAAAGAACATGGTTATACTGTACGTGATCGATGTTTGCACAGTCGTTTGGGAAGGTAGTAAGAGTTTGTTTTTTTATTTATTTATTTCATTTCACTTTTGTCTGAAAGTGTAATTGTGGGAACTGTCTTTATGATTAATTTCCTTTTATATGATCACTGGAATGTACGCAGCAATCAAGAAACGGTGTATGAGTTTTCATTTATTCATTTATTTCTTTTTTTTCCGCATGTATCTCAAAGTGTTACATCTTCTTACCTGGATGTTTTATATTTACATGTTGAATAACATGTCACTGACGTGCGTGGTGATCAGGGAATATGTGCCTCAGTATTATTCATTCGTTTGTTTTCATTTGGTTCACTGCACTTGTCGAAGAACATTTGAAGGAGCCTAAAGAAAATGTTCCGCTTTAATTGTCTCAAGCAGACAATCAAGTCGTTTTAATTAGTATAATTGGACTGGATTAAATTGGAAGAAAACCGAAAAAAAGGGCGGGGGGGGGGGGATATTTAGTGGAGAGGGGGAGGGTTCGGGGGGGGAGGCCTCTTCGCAAACACCGACGACCGACTTGTTTGCACTTTGTCAGTTGAGCCCGACGAAAATAACGAAACGGACGACCGCTCTTATTTGAGGATGACGTCATCGGGTTGAAAAATCTCGATCACACCTCCACAGCCCCTCCTCAGTCTTTTCCCATCCATTCCTCTTCCTTCTGCACTATCCCTCGGCTAGGCCCACAACACCCATCCAAAGAACTCTCTCTCTCTCTCTCTCTCTCTCTCACACACACACACAAACACACTTGGGAGTTGGGTAACACATGTTTATCACGTGACACTGCCATCCCAGCTCACAACCTCACACTGAGTCACATGCTCAAGACACTCCCTTGAAACAGTCGTGGCGTGAATGGAGTCACTGATGAAAATAAAAGGGATGGCGGGACTTGCGCGCCAGAGGCCAAGTTTTGCCGCGAATATGTGTGTGTGTGTGTGTGAGTGGAGGGGGCAAGAGGGAGAACTATGGGTTGGGGAGGGTGGGGTGAGATGGTGGGGGGGGTGCTTAGTGTCTGCTGTGGCGGTGTTTAGACGGGAGTGGACCGACCAATTACTTACTGTGTTCTGCGCGCGCGAAGGTCAGACGAAGCCATGCGTGACAATCAAAACAGCTTTTGCCTACAGGCGCTTCAATTATTTATTTATTTAGATTTATTGTAATTTGTGCATATATACATGCATTTATTTACATACTGAGTGGCTGAATAATTGCAGTTCGACTCCGGCTTCGCGCTCACGTGTACTGTGTGCCAGTGTGTGGAAATGCTGTGTGCACTATGCACTGGCAGGCACACACACGCACGCGCGCACACACACACACACACACACACACAAATAACCGGTTGACTGCGATTATTCAAGATATTCAAATGGGAGATGGGGATTTGAGGCCACAGCCTGGTAGTACTTGTCACTGGCCAGTCTGAGTCAGTCATTTGTGTTCATGCACTGACACAATGAGAGACTTAGAGGGGGAGAGAGAGAGGGAGAGAGAGAGACAGACAGAGAAAGTGTGAGGCTAAGAGAGAGAGAGAGAGCCGGAGAGAGAGAGACACTGAGATAAAGTGAGAGGCTAAGAGAGAGAGAGAGGGGGGGGGGAGAGAGACAGAGAAAGTGAGAGGCTAAGAGAGAGAGAGGGGGGGGGGGGAGAGAGAGAGCCGGAGAGAGAGAGAGACACTGAGAGAAAGTGAGAGGCTAAGAGAAACGAAACGAAACGAAACGAAATTTTATTTCACCAGGGTAATGAGATAAGCAAGTACACATGCTTTTTTCCACCCAGTCCTGGACAAAGAGAGAGAAAAGAAGAAAACACACACACACACACACACACACACACACACACACACACACACACACAAAACAAGAAAACAAAAACGCACAGAGAGAGAGAGACACTGAGAGAAAGTGAGAGGCTAAGAGAGAGAGAGAGAGACACTGAGAGAAAGTAAGAGGCTAAGAGAGAGAGAGAGAGACACTGAGAGAAAGCCGGAGAGAGAGAGAGAGACACTGAAAGTGAGAGGCTAAGAGAGAGAGAGGGTGAGACAGAGAACCGGAGAGAGAGAGAGAGACACTGAGAGAAAGTGAGAGGCTAAGAGAGAGAGAGAGAGACACTGAGAGAAAGTCGGAGAGAGAGAGAGACACTGAGAGAAAGTAAGAGGCTAAGAGAGAGAGAGAGAGAGAGAGAGAGAGAGACACTGAGAGAAAGCCGGAGAGAGAGAGAGAGAGAGACACTGAAAGTGAGAGGCTAAGAGAGAGAGAGGGGGAGACAGAGAACCGGAGAGAGAGAGAGACACTGAGAGAAAGTGAGAGGCTAAGAGAGAGACGAGAGAGAGAGGGATACAGAGAGAGAGAGGGTGGGGACGGGAGGGGGATCATACCCGACGGTTGCGTTCTATTCTTTCTTTCGTCTGCATGTCTATTAATTTCTTAACAATTCTCTCTCTCTCTCTCTCTCTCTCTCTCTCTCTCTCTCTCTCTCTCTCTGTATGTCTCTGCAGTCTCTCCCCGGCACTCCCTCTGTCTCCTTTCCGGCCGGCCTTGTTCTTTCTTTCCCTCATTCCGAGAACAGTCTCAGTCAGCAGTCAGTATTTTTTCCGTTTCATATTATCACAGAAACAACAACAACACTGAACAACAAAAACGGGAGATGAGGAATTGACGAAATTTTAAGAACTGTCAATTACTGGACGTCACCACTGAACAAACACGACACTAAGCAGGCTACAATTTGAATTTGCAGTTTTTATTTCTTTTTATCACAACGACAGATTTCTCCGTGTGAAATTCAGGGCTGCCGGTTCTTCCGCTACACTACAGCGCGGCCACACATTTTTGCGTGCAGTTTTATTTGTTTTTTCTATCGAAATGGATTTTTCTCACAGAATTTTGCCATGACTGACAACCCTTTTGGTGCCGTGGGTTCTTTTACGTGCGCTAAGTGCAGGCTGCACACGGGACCTTGGTTTATTGTCTCATCCGAATGACTAGCGTCCAGACCACCACTCAAGGTCTGGTGGAGGGGGGGAGAAAATATCGGCGGCTGAGCCGTGATTCGAACCAGTGCGCACAGATTATCTCGCTTCCTACGCGGACGCGTTACCTCTATGCCATCACTCCACAACTGATGACCGATCACTTACCACCACCACCACTATCTCAACCGCAACCCACCACTGACTACCAACAGCATGAGCAGCAGCAGCAGAAAAAAAATAGATTAATAATAAATAAATAAATAAAATAAAATAAAATAAAATAAAAAGTCAGCTAGCTGGCTGGGAGTATAAAGTCAAATTTCAACTGAATCGCGGATGCCGGACATTCTCTTTAAAATAAATTAAGTACGAAGGAGTGGTGGATGTGTGTGTGTGTGTGTGTGTGTGTGTGTGTGCCGTGTGTGTGTGTTTGTGTGTGTGCGCGCGCGCGCGTGTCGTGGGTGTGTGTGTGTATGTGTGTGCCAGTGCGTGCATCAGTGTGCGTGCCAGTGCGTGCGTGTGTGTGTGTCACACGGTGCGTGTGTGTGTGTGTGCGCGCGCACGTGTGTGTGTGTGTGACTGATTGTGTGTGTGTGTGTGTGTTGTGTGTGTGTGTGTGTGCGCGTGCGTGCGTGTGTGTGTCAGTGTCACACGGTGTGTGTGTGTGTGTGTGTGTGTGTGTGTGTATGATTGCAGTGTGTGCGTGTGTCAGTATGAGGGGAGGCGGGGAGGATCGACTGTCGAGAAGTGGAAGATAAGACTTGTTAGAGCACCGCTGAACACTGGAGACCTCTCTTTGTTTACCACCCGACAACATCATATCAGTTTGCTGACATAATCATGCAGCCGCCAGGTATAGCACTGAACTGAGCAGCTCAGCAAGGCACGTGATTGCCGAGCTCTGACACCGTGACGTACAACGATGCCAGATCAATCCCACCAGCTGACGTTCTGGATAATAATAATCTCAGTGACAGCTAGCCGAGCGATGGGCCTGCTGCCGCCTATCAGTTCCCTCCGGCGGCTTAACAACCAACATATCAGTGCACGGCATGTGTGCATGCATATAAAAATTATGTATTCATTCAGCCCACCGACCGACCAAGTCGATTTATCATCAGTATTACTGATGTGACACACTGCAGCAGTAGTAGTGGTAGTGGTGGTAGCCGAGCAGTAGCAACAGCATTTGCAGTAGGAGAAGCAACAGTAGCAGCAGCAGTAGTAGTAGTAGTAGTCGTACCATTATCATCAATACCATTATTATTAGTAGTAGTAGTAGTATTGTTATTATTATTGTTGTTATTATTATTATTATTCATTATTGCTGCTCTTGTCACGTTATCACTGAGTACTCGCAGCACTGACATTTATAGTAGTTTCTACCCGGCTAACATCAACGCAAGCAGCACACACACACACACACACCGAACACACTAGCACACAGCACACACACACACACACACACACACACACACACACACACACTGACACACTTCACCACAATGAATACAGTTAAATTAACATCACTGACTCAACGTTCGCAGCGTTGCATTCAGTTATCTGAATTCATTTAAATCACTAGACATGTGAAGACACTGAGAAATGAATCACACGTTTTGGGTTCAAAGAAACGGGTATTTAATTCAGTTAGACATGAACGCGTTAAATGTCGGTGCAACTTGAAAGTGCAAGTCGCTGGACGCTGGCTATGGGACAATTCAGGCGTCACAAGTCATAATTCTGGTCGGAAACCAAGGAAAGCGAAGTACGTGCAAAATAAATAAATAAATGAATTAAAACAAAACAAACAAAACTTGAAGGTTTTACGTGGAAAATAGTCATAAGACACTGATATAAATATTTGTGTGCGTGTGTGTGTATGTGACCTATATTTTCAATGAAAGGTCAAGGTCACATGGAGAGGTTGCACGTGATATTATTACATGAATACACACACGTCATTCCCCTACTCCTCCTCGGCCCCCTTCCCTTCCCCCTCAACGCTCACAACTACACCGGCAAACACACACACGCGTGCGTGCGCGCGCACGCACACCGCACTACAATGATATACGCACAGCGCACTCTCAACTCTCTCTCTCTCTGCCCCCGCCCACCCCACCCCCTCTCTCTCTCTCTGACCACACGGGAAAAAAAACTACACGCTTCCTCTGTTCAAACCCACCCCTCTTCTTCAGACAGAAAGAGATAAAACGTTGTTGACGTCTCAACTTCGAAAACAACATGCATATGAACATTAACGTACAGATTGGCGGCAACAGCGCCAGACTGAACAACTGTGAAATCGCACATGATCAGACATGGCGCAGACAAAAACACCTAAACAAAACAACTTGACACATACACACACACACATACATACACACACGCACGCACGCACACACACACACACCGTGACACACACACACGCGCGCGCGCGCGCGCACACACACACAATCAAGGTCATGATGTTTTTCAGGCCACCCCGCGCACCACCTCAGTGGTCGATAGTGAAAGCTCAGCTGCATGGGTGTAACCTTGATTGTTGCAACAACCACGAGACTCAACTCACCGTGCAAGTCTTTGGGTTGAACGTGTTGTTGTAATTGATTACATTTTGCAGTGCCTTTAATATTGTGTTTCTCCCCCCCCTCTCTTTCTTTTTATCTTATTTTCTTCTTCTTCTTTTTTATTTTATTTTATTTTTTTAAACCTCTTGCCGTCTTGTTGTTGTTGCCAAGACAAGGTGTTGACTCTCCCTAACTGCCACCCTCACCCCCACAGCTCCCTCTCCCTCACGCTTCCAAGCTCCTCGCCTTCACCCCCACACCCGGCATCCCCCCCCCCCCCCCCAATCCCCCTCCTTCCCCCTTTTTTTTTAATGCATGTTTGACGTCAACACTCTCCTTCTCGCTCTAGGAAAGCTGAGCAGAAAATGCTGGGCGGCTACCGGGGAACCAAGACAGATCGAGTGAGACTGTTTACGAACAAGGGCATTAGCTGGACATCAGCTGCGACAAAACACAGGAGGAGGTCGGCTGAAGAACTAAACAAGGAAACAGTAACAGAATAGATGAGGGGAAGGGGGGCGGGTGGGGGGTGGGGGTGGGGGTGTCAGTGACGGACCTACGGAGAGTAGAGTAGAGTAGAGAGGGCGGAGAGAAGGAGGGGGGTTGGTCGAGGTATGGTAAGGATGAAGCTGATGAAGATGTGGAGGGTTGGGGGGTGGGGGGTTGGGGGGGCGTTTTTTTTCTCTCTTTTTTAATTTTTATTTTTTAACAATTTTTTTTTCTAATACAACAGGTCGACATTGATGGACTCAGTCACGAAGATATGCCAATCAGACATGGCGCAGACAAAAACACCTAAACAAAACAACTTGACACATACACACACACATACATACACACACGCACGCACGCACACACACACACCGTGACACACACACACACACACGCGCGCGCGCGCGCGCAAACGCACACACACTGTAAAACCGGCAAAACAATCACGCACGCGCGTACATAATCACACTGAACGCACGCATACATACACTGACGAACGCTCACGGCAGACACACGTACACTGTCTTCAGTGTCTTTCTTTCACCTGTTTACCATGACCAGAGATTGAGACACACAGAGGGAGAGGGAGAGAGAAGCAACTGGCTGCTTCAAGGTATACGGTGTTTGTATGTATAAAAACAACTAGATAGTCCCCGTTCCAGGTCCAACCCCGCCCCATCTGTGCATGCTGTCTGAATGATTACCACGTGGACTGACACTGGTCATGTTGTGTCCCTCAGCTCCGTCAACTGGGGTCAGTTTCAGTGATGGCCGTGCGGTCACTGAGATCTGATCCAACCGCTGTGTTGCTCAGTGTTGTTACTGCGCAAGCTCAATGATTTTGTTTTCTTTTTAAACTGATGTACTCGTATTAAGGTTTGTTGTCAGTTTGCCACGGGCGGTTGTGTGTGTGTGTGTGTGTGTGTGTGTGTGTGTGCCGTGTGTGTGTGTGTGAGTGTATGTATGTGTGTGTATGTCAGTGTATGTGTCAGTGTGTGTGTGTCAGTGTGCGCCCTACGGTGTGTGTGTGTGTGTGTGTGTGTGTGTGAACTGTGTGTGTTTGTGTGTGTGTGTGTGTGTGTGTGTGTGTACATGGATGTATTTAGTGAGAGAGATGGGGAGACTCAAGGGTAGAGACAAAGAGAGACAGACATGTAGTTAAACAGATCGCGCGCGCGCTCGCACTCACACATACACACGCACACACTGACACACAACAACATCAAACTGACCCCGCCAAAAATACTGAAATGGTGAGAGTAGGTAGTGAAGCTACAGTTTCGATCAGTTTAGCTCGAGGAGGCTGTAACTGCATGTGTACTGATCTACATATACTTCACATCTGCATTATATATACATATATATATATATATATATATATATATATATATATATATATATATATACATGCACACACACACACACACACATATATATATATATATATATATATAAAGCAGGTGTTTGACCAACTCCTCAACCGCTGCTTCGGTCAGACGTTTTGAGAGCATACCAACGATTTTTTTCAGTGTGTAATGGTTACGGGTCAATATTTTTGAACACCACATACACTGATCCAACTTTCTCAGCCTGTGGGCACTGTGCTGTTGGCCCGGCCGTCATGGGTCAAGTTTCACTCAACATTTACCTTTCCCTATAGGACCTACGTCCTGGATCACATTGTTGGTAATTATTAAAGTCCTATTCAAGTATTCTAACGTCAGGGACATCTCGCTCTAACCGGCGGCAATTTTCATGCATAGATGAAACGATGTTACCATCTAATTACTGAGTTGATGTTGTAACCCATTTTCAGTAGCAGGCTGATTTTCGACGGACGGATAGTTATTGTATTCAATTCTGATAGGTCTACATCGATCCAGTAGCAACCACTGATCTGGTTAGCTCCGAAAATTAAATTTTGTCTGCAATGACGGAATCCGGGGATTCAGTTTGTATTGTATTGTATTGTATTGTATTGTATTACTCTTTTTGCCACAGCTGAGTTCTTTGTGTGAAATTCGGGCTGCTCTCCAGCCCCCCACCCCCCGGCGTTTTTGTATTTCTTTCTGTCTGCAGTTTCATTTGTTTTCCCTATCAAAATGGATTTTTTTTCTACAGAATTTTGCCAAGGACAACCCTTTAATTGTTGCCGTGGGTTCTTTAACGCGCGCTAAGTGCATGCCGACTGCACACGGGACCTCAGTTTATCGTCTCATCCGCATGTTTGTTCCAATCAGATAGTTGCTGTTTTCACGGTTTTTGCCCCAACTGACCCACGTCCCCGCCAAACCATGCAAAAGTTGTAAATAATCATAATCATCATCATCGACATTGAACACACACACACACGCACACACACAAACAAACCAAACCAAAAAAAAAAAAAAAAACCCGGAGGCTTGAGACATTAAGTGTCAGTTGGTGTTGATGTGAGTAATTTCGCGTCCGAATCGTATTATCATATGCCTTATTGTTGATTAGAGGGATCTATAAAATACAGCATGTCATTTTTGACTCACCTGTGTAAACAAAGTGAGTCTATGTTTTAACCCGGTGTTCGGTTGTGTGTGTGTGTGTGTGTGTGTGTGTCTGTGTGTCCGTGGTAAAACTTTAACATTGACATTTTCTCTGCAAATACTTTGTCAGTTGACACCAAATTAGGCATAAAAATAGAAAAAATTCAGTTCTTTCCAGTCATCTTGTTTAAAACAATATTGCACCTCTGGGATAGGCACAAAAAAATTTAAAAAATGAAGCCTAATTAAATGCAAACTGCATTTACTGTTATATTTTTTGTATTCTCTAAACTTGACACTTTGATCTGATATTCTGACCCAACAACAAGAGCAGTCATTATTATCATTTTTTGTTCAAACAGGAACTTCTTTTGCTAAGCATGGAAGTTTTATTTATTTGCAAAGGTTTTGGTGCAGATAGTAAAAAGGGGAAATTACTCTGTAATTAATGCTAGGGGACTTCATTTGCTTTAACTGATCTTTCTCATGTTAAACATTACACTTTGAAATTATACTCAATACATAAAAAGCTTAGATTTTTTTTTTAAAGTGTATCACAAGTGAGTCTTGAAGGCCTTGCCTCTCTTGTTTCATATAGCTGTACTGGAAAACGCACACGAAAAATATGTAGGTCCCAGAATTTCGGATACTAAATTAAGTTACCTTTTTTCCTTCTTCCTTTTTGTCGCTGTACATTTGTCACAGCAGAGAGGCTTTTCCTCTGCGCATTTGCTTTCATGATGCTAATGATACGGTCCGAAGCGTACATTCCTGCACACATGGAAACATTCACACAGCGACCCCGGCGATGACTCAACACCGACGCAGCGGCGTCCGTCGGTCATACTGAATTCAAGTGTTCTGAGCGGCGATGTGTGAAGTCATTAGCGCGTGCAAACACATGGCGTCTGCATGAAAAGGCTTCCTTGTTGAAACTGTGATTTTTTTTTTTTTTTAAACTCTTCTCTGTTCTCTGATTTCATTTGTCAGTCTACCTTGAATTGGTTTCCAGTCAGATTTGTTGCCCGTCTGAAACTGAAAGCGATTTGTGTGTGTGTGTGTGTGTGTGTGTGTGTGTGTGTGTGTGTGTGTTTGAGAGACAGTTAGTTATCCAGGGTTTATTATTAGGAAAGCTCTTTACCGTTTTATGTGGAATAGAACAGATATGTTGAATAAAATAGATAATTATGTGGGATAAGATAGATATAGATAGATATGAAATTTTGGAAATAGAATAGCTGTTATGTTTGGGTGATTACTAGAAATGTGCCTGTGTTTTACAGAAATGCACTCCCTCAAAAAAAAAAAAAAAAAAAAAAAAGGAGCGCGCCAGCGCATACAGCGCCACTCCCCCCCCCCCCCTTCTCCCCCCCTGCAAGTGTACTTATTTCCCTATGAAATTGGGTTTTTCTACTGTATTTTGCCAGGGACAACCTTTTCCGGTTGCCGTGGTTTCTCAGTTTACATGCACTAAGTGCATGGTACACACGGGACTTCATCTCGTCTCATAATTATAATGAATGACTTACTAGCGTCTGGACCAACACTCAAGGTCCAGTCAGTGGAAGGAGGAAAAAATGCGATTGTGGGATTCGACTCCAGCGCGCTCGTAATATACACTTTTCTCTCGATTCCTACGCGGACACGTTACCATTTGGCCACCACTGACTCCCCAATGACACGTAGGCACGGAAGCCGACTGTTTCACATGTCAATTAATTCGGGACCTGTTTGACCCAGGCTTCGGATGCGCTGCTTTTAGTGGTAGCAGTGAAGGGTGTGTACACTACGTAATGTGTGCCATGTGTGCACAGGGTGTGAGGAGGGGTGGGTGCGAAACATGTCAAGCTCCGGTGTGTGCACAGACACGCAGATGATGTGGGTGCTGTTAATTAATGAGACACAGCGTGACAGGTGGACAGACAGAAGTGAGAACACACCTGGCTAAACAAGTAGATGCACACACACACACACACACACACACACACACACATGCAAGCAGACCGTACTCATCTCCAGCTTCTATTCTTACTAGCCTGCATCCCGTCACAGTGCAGTTTGGTGTTCCCCAAGGTTCCATTTTATGTCCCTTGCTTTTCATACTGTACACCTAACCACTCTCTCGCATCACTGAATCGCACTCTGTTTTTCACACTCAAAAGTTACTGACAATACACAGCACTGCCGTAATTCATCTTACTCCACTCATATCCAACCACTGTTCCCCTGTGATGGAATCGTGCATCTCTGCTGATAAATCATGGGGATCTCACAGCAATTTGCACCCGAACGACTCAAATACAGAAGCATTATTGACTGACAACACGGACAACATACAGATCAGACATCAGACCCTCAAATTAACCATCGATGAAAGTGAAATATCTGGCAGTTTTCGGAATCCGTCCGCTACTTGGGTGTCTTGTTTAACAAGATTTGTAGGGAAGATCATGGCCCGGTCCTTAGGTTAGGCTGCCTGCAATGAACAAAGAACAATCGGTGCCATTTGTCACTACCTCACTGTTCGGGTCACCAATACCACTGTTTTCATCTCTTGTGGTTCCCTCTCATTTTTGTTTGTGTGTTTGTTTCTTTTGTTTTTGTTTGTCTGTTTTTGTTGTTGTTGTTTAGGGCAGTTCTTTACTGGCTTGTATCCTTGATAATCCCCTCTCGGCCATAAATCAAGAAGTGTGCCTTAGGGCAAGAAGTTTTTATATTGAATAAGTGGCTCTTTTAATCTCTTGTACTTAAATATTCATTATTCATATATACATACAGTTTATTTGTTCTTCGTTTTGTGCTCAAGATTGTCCATATATCATTATATGTATGCATGTATGTATAATATTATATATATATATATATATGTGTGTGTGTGTGTGTGTGTGTGTGTGTGTGTAAACGCCACCAACTTCCTGTCTGAAAGGTGTGGCCAGCATCAATATCCATTGCATCATCATCATCACCATCATCATCTACAGCAACGCATGCGTAGATACAGTCTCTTCCTCTTTTTCCTGTCTGTCTCTTTCTCCGTGTATGTGCGTGTCTTGTTGCCTGTCTGTCTGTCTGTCTGTTGTCCCCAACCGACCACTCCTTTCCCATCACTTTAGTGACCCCATGTTGTTACGACACAACACGACTGACTAGATACTTAACCGTTAACGAGAGAGAAAGAGACAGGGAGAGAGATAGAGAATGAGACAGACAGACAGACAGACAAACGGCTGACAGACAGGAACAGAGACAATAGGACAGAAAGAGACAGTGACAGAAAGACAGAAACAGTAAGAGACAGCGACAGAGAGGAAGAGAAAAAACAAAGACGGACAGGTAGACAGACAGAGAGAGAGAGAGAAAGAGAGAGCGAGAGAAGAAGAGAGAGAGACAGGCAGACAGACGAGAAAAGAGACGATGAAACAGGAGAAGAAAAAGAAGAAGAAATTTATGGTGTGTGATGTCATCGATCTTGCACTTTCGTATACTGGCATGCGTAACAGAGTTATGCACACACTTTGGTACGTGATCCTTAACTGAAACACACACACACGCGCGCACAGAACAACTCACACATTCATACACCCCCCTTCCCCCACCCCACCCCCATACAAACAAAAACAAAAAATGCACACAAACATACACACACATGCTCAAAGAATACAACACACACACACACACACACACACGTCGGTCGGAGAGAGAGACAGACAGACAGACACACAGAGAGAGGAGAGGGTCAGTACAAGGATAAATGCACAAATCAGACTTCAAGGCAACACAAAAAACAACAAGAACATTAAGACGGTCACGCCGCAGTGTGAGCTTACAGCCTCCTTTTTCCTCGTAGGCATCGAGTTCAGTATCACTGCACTGCGTACAGGATACGCGAGTTCTCTTGGGACCGCGCATCCTCTCAGACGGGCCAGATCTGAATCTGGAACGGAAGCACAATATAATTATCATACATTAATGCCACCTACCGATCGCTCTGGCATTTGGAAAGATGTTGTTCATCCATTTTTGCACAGCATGACATTTTATGAAAAAGCAACAGTATGAAAATGAGGTCAGGAAGCACACACACACACACACACACACACAAGCGCATACTTAGCGCACACTTAATGCGCGTGCACACACACACACACACACACACACGAATAAACGGGAAAAAAGTAAACAGTTTGCACAAAAACTGTCTTCTCATAAGAGCGGTACGTTATTTCTGTAGTTTTTCTCCTACAAATTTCGCCCTGATGGGCGTCTTCAGGAAGCAGCTGCAACACAAGAGAAGCAATCTCTAATTTTGATCTTAGTACAATCTCCACACCTCATCATTCTTATTTCAGTTCATAATCGAATGTTTATTAACCAACTCATCTTTTTTTTTTTTTTTCTTTTTTTTCTTTTCTTTTTTTTGTTTTTTGTTTTTTGCAACAACCTAATGAGGAGATGGTACACCAGAGAATTGTAGTTTTATTAATAAAAGAAACCTTTCTACCCATTTCTTTCAACTACATCAATGTGTAAGAAAGCAAAGCGTGTCAGGTATGACAGAACAAACAAAGTCAATTACTACTATTTACCCGTGCTCTGTAACCGCCCACCTTGTAAGATGTGATCTCAATGATTACTGGTGACATGTAATAAAACAGTATGAAATACAATTAAAATATGACAGAAAATAATAGATGATTCAAGACAGAAACACAAAATTATAAAATTGGAGCATACAAATGGAAATTGCACACGATGGTAGAGAAAAAGTAACAGTATCAGAGAAAATAGCCACTGAGTAACACAATCATAAGCACGGTTCAGAAGCTTCGGGGAGGCACAGAACAAATGAAAAACAACCAATGCCAGTGAATTGATAGAAAGACAAATAAACAAATAAATAAGTAAAGATTGATAGACAGACAGACAGATAGATACACAGACAGACAAATAGACAGATACATAGATAGATAGACAGACAGACAAGACAAAGAGGAGGGTGAACTAAAGAACAGGACGATAGAAGATGGGGATTAAGAAAAAGAGGAGAGACAGAGATCAAGAGAGAAGGACTGAAAGAGTTCAGACAAGTGTACTTCCATCTGACGCAAAGATCACACACACACACACACACACACACACACACACACACGCACACACACACACGTTTTCTCATTGTTGACATACTTCTATAGATACAATGATCAAAGACGACACAGTCTTGTCTGTTAGGTGACTGACAAAGTTCATGTGAGCAGCGACCTTGCATTAAAATCTATTCCCTTTGCCGTGAGTACAACGGAACGGGCTAAACTCCGACCGAATGAATCCGGCTAATACAACCACGCAGGGGCAGGGTCACCACTGGTGGGTAACCAAATGGCAGCCTAGCACTGGTCAGTGGTCTTCTCTCGGAAAGGACTGCGACAGGGAACCTGGGTTTTCTGTGTGAATTACGGGAACTGTGATGAACGACATGAGTGCAATATGCCACTGAGACGCTACGGAAGATGAAGCCGGCATTAAAATTAAAAAAAAAATATATATATATAACCGAGAGAGAGAGACAAATACACACACACACACACACACACACACACACACACACACACACACACACACACACAGAGAGAGAGAGAGAGAGAGATAAAGACAATGACGGAAACACACACAAACACACACACACAGTGTGCAGAAAGAGAGAGAGAAAGAGAGAGGGAGGGGGCAGGAGGCACAAAACACATAGTACTGAGAAGTCGATTTAGATTGTACCTATGGTAATAGAAATCCAGGAATAACTCTACACATGTAGAAACATATAATAATTACCATTGGGTAACCGAGGTGAATAATAAACATGGGAGAGAAGAGGAAACTGACCTCACCCCAGTTTCTGGACACTCGGGTCACAACCCGAACCAGTTGGACTTTAACCTCTTCCAAGAACGACGCTACTGTTTGGATTGTTACGTGTGCCTGACGGCAGATTAAACCCACCAGACAAGACAAGACAAGGCATGCTGATTTGTTGGCAATTTGTAAAAGACAACATACCAACGGAATTCCCTTTTTGGCTTTGTTCCATGCACTTCCACATTCGATCACAAAAATACTAAGCTCATACTGATTAAGTACTAAAATGTGGCACAAATAAAATGGCACTGATGTGACAACCTTCTTTCATTGAAGACCCGTTGTATTATTTCATATGAAAATTCGTAAATTTCTTCAAAAAGCCATCAGAAATTTTTTTCTTAATTTTTTGAAAAATCAAACGAAAACATTTTTTTTCAATAAGTCGACAACTTCAGGGTCAGCTTGTATGTCAAATCTGAGTTTTGCTGGGGTGTGGGGGTGGTATGCATGTAGTGCTTGTGTCTGGGGCACTGCGGCAGGCCTGTATATTGTGTGTGTGTGTGTGTGTGTGTGTGTGTGTGTGTGTGGATCGAGGTGGATGGGTTACGTGTGTGTGTGTTGGAAGTTGGGGTAGTATCACAAGTGTGTGTGCTCGAGTGTGCGTGTTTGTGTGTGTATGTGTGTGTGTGTGTGTGTTGAGCGCCGCGAGCCGGTTATATGTATGCGTGTATTAGTTATATCACGTGTAGCCCTTCAGTCGCCTTATTCAATCACCCGGACACGTGTATCAACCTGGTCGGTGTATGGTTGTCAGTCCACCTCACGTTTGCCACGTAAGTTTGACCTATCACTTCGCTGAGGTCAAACACAACGGCCGAATCAGAGCTGATGCCCGTTATAAATCCTTTAGTTTTGCGCAGTTCGCAAGTGTTACCTTCAGTTACCTTCAACGTGTTTTTCTGACCTCACACTCAACCGGGTGTACCTGCAGCAAGGCTCTTGACCTCATGCGCAAAACTGAGTAGATCAGTGCCACAACAACAAGAGTACAGCTGACCTTGCTTCTTTGACTTGACCACTGGCAACCCGGCGACTCAGCGAAAATCGGCATACAGCTGACGCCATGTGTTCGCTGACGTATTCAGGCTGGACAGGATGTAACGATAAGAAAGTCGATGTGAAGCTTGGCTTCGGTACACTGTGTTTATACTTTTGTCAGCAGGATGCCGCACCGGTACTGAGAAGAACACACACACACACACACACACACACACACACACACACACACACACACACACTGACACGCGCGAACCCAAACAACAACAACAAAACCATACGATCCACACACACACACACACACACACGCACACGCACACCTCGCGCATGTTGAAAACTGTGGCAGGTTAACGGAAACAAGGAACTGAAAACCGATTTCATCGCTTGCTGCCAGATTAGGCCTGCTGTGCTCGTTCCTCAAGCCCCGTTATTAAGATCAACTGACACAGCTTACTTGAATAAATCGAAGATATGTCCACTGACAAACAAGCATACAAGTAATAAATGATACAAATCACAAAAGAATTTCAAACAATATGTCAACAACAACAAAAACCCAACGTGTAACAACTGAATGAACAATCGAAAAAATCAAAAGAATCAAAGAACAAACTAATAAACAAAGTTCTATGTTCTAGTTCTATTGACTAAGATGTTTTAATTCGCTGAAAATGAAAGACAGCATTTTAAGAGAAACCATACGAAGACTTAAACAACCTTCATATAGAATCAGTTACATAAAGTATAAACTGACAACGAAAGTTTAGATCTGAAATTGAACAGTTTCTCTTTTACTAGTTTTAGTGACGAACTGGTCTAGATGACAATTTATCATCTGCATGTTTATTTCATTCAATAAGAGGAGAGAGAATTAATGAAGTATTAAAAGCCAGTGATTAAAATATCATAGTATAATGCTAATATATACTTACTTCACCTGTAAACGATAATGCATCAATTGAAGCAGACAAACATACAAGGGGAATTAAGTCACCATCACTGGTATGAGCATCCGGGTTCTGGACAGACTATACACAAATCAAACATACCCAGTTGTGTATATATGTGTGGGTTGTCGCCGGGGAATGGGAGGGGGGTGGGGGGGGGGATGAAGCTGTGTGAGTGTGTACATGAAGAATATGCATACGTGCGTGTCTTTACTCAGTACCAAAACCAGTACATTTTTAATGATAGACCTATATCAGTTCTGAAACGAAAACACAACTGTATTGTGGTAGCGATAATATATTATTTATATCTCGGTTCGACTATGAGCACAGTTGTGATATTCCCATCAAACGATTATCATGTATACCTATGACAATATATATTTTATCACCACAGAGGGCATGGAAGGTTATCAGTGACAGACTCAATAACTAAAGTCGGTTTCGTAATTCATACCGGCGTATTTCTCTTCAAGTTACCTCGATGCTGTATTGTATTTTTATGATATCTTATCTGAGTTGAATTTAGTTGGTTTTCTTTTTGATTTTTTTTTCTTTTCTGTTTTGTTTATTCTGGATTATGCATGTGTGCCTACGATCTGTCATAAAAAGCATGCCTTGTATATAGCTAGTATCGTTATCATCTTCATCTATCATCAGAGAATTCCATTCATAATTATCGGATGCAGAGTTACTTCATTCAGGTCCAGCTTCTGCAGTCCATAGGATTGGTGCTTGAGGTAAGATAGTGTGCTCAAGGTAACCGAGGTGAAAATAGATTCGTTGTGAGGAAGGGTGGGGGTAGTGATGGGGAGGGTGGTGTCGTTTGAAGGTCAAAGTTACGGTTCCACCTCCTATGTTCTGTTGAAGAGTTGCAAGAAGCTGTTGGATGGAGAAGGAGGCGTTTCAGCACACCCCCTCCCACCTTCCTTCACACACACACACACACACACACACACCAACACCGCCAACACTGAACAATACCACTTCACAATTTCCGTTACCGGTGTAGCCTATATAGAGGAGTGAAGGAGGGTGGAGAGGGTGAGGCAAGGTTTAATAGATGATGATTTCTGTTTCGTGTCCTGGAAGAGTGGCGTGAGAGAAAATTAGCACTAAGAAGCCGCGGACGAAAAAAAAAAAAAAAAAAAGCAATACAAAAACGAAACGTTTGTTCCCATCCCAACTGAACAATAAAGTTAATGTAGCCTACCTGGCTATATACATTTCGGGCGATGCTGTAACTGAATCGACCATTCATAACAACAGTTTCAAAGTGATCCTATTTGGCACACACACACACACACACACACACACACACACACACTCATGCCTACAAATGATTTATATAAACATACATCATGCATACATACATACACACATACGCTACATACAGTTTCAGTTTCACTTAATCAAGGAGGCGTCACTGCGTTCGGACAAATCCATATACGCTACACCACATCTACTAGGCAGATGCCTGACAGCAGCATATGCCAGCGCGCTCGTCACGGGCATTGTTTACACGCTTATATATTTGTGTACCTACCAGAGTGGATTTCTGTTCACATAATTTTGCCAGAAGACAACACTTTTGTTGCAATGGGTTCTTTTTCACTCAGCCAAGTGCGTGCTGCACACGGGATCTCGGTTTATCGTCTCATTCGAAAGACTAGACGCTCAGTTTGATTTTCCACTCAAACTCAAGAGAAAGGGCGAGAGCGGGATTCGAACTTGAACCCAAACCCTCATGGACATAAATAGGTATACATATATACATACATACATATACACACACGCGCGTGTGAACGAGAGAGATAATTATAAAGACCAGTGATATAAGTGTTTCCCTTGATCACTGTAACTGATCGAGCAAGATAAACATGAACAGGCTTCGAGACGGGTTGACTGATCACGTCATCAAAAGAAATAGCTGTTCCCAAAGTTGCGTAACAGTTGTTCTGACATGTTATTTATATCCCTTTCCTTGTCTGCTTGTATGGATCCCTGCAGCACCAAGTTATCTCTTCCCTTCATGTGTGTGTGTGTGTGTGTGTGTGTGTGTTTCTGTGTCTGTGTCTGTTTTTACTCTCTAGATTTAGGTTTCGATCCTTCTACTACTTCCACTACTACTACCACTACTACTACTACACGCGCATATACATACACATACAAACCGCGCGCGCGCACGCACGCACACACACACACACACACACACACACACACCATATAAGGCTGACATGACACACACAAAAGAAGGACTGTTTTTCCCCGTTCACCGAGCCAGGAAATATAATTACATGATGCTGATGGTGAACGTGAATGCTGCATGACGTGATTCGAAAACTTTCCGCGAGAGCTTACCCGATGGAATCACGGCCTGCAACACAACAATAGTGGGATTTATATTACAATGGGCAGCTCGTGCTCAACAGGCCTCTTTCTGTTTTCTTCCTTTCTTTCTTTCTTTTTTTTTTCTCTTGTGTGTGTGTGTGTGTGTGTGTGTGTGTGTGTGTGGCCAACACGAGAAGTTGAAACAACTGCCCGAGTACTGACGGATGTGATTCTTATAATGCACTGCTGTGATTGTTACATTGCTGTTGTTTAAGTGGCTCCATACTTCCTCAGGTCAAAAAGGTTCCTGGTAAAACCTTCCCTGTCTCTCTCAGTCGCGTGCACGCGCGCCTTGTGTGTGTGTGTGTGTGTGTGTGTGTGTGTGTGTCCTGCTAAGGCACTGTGTCTGCTCTGTTTTCAGCACAGCAAGCAATTATAAGCATTATACTGCACTTGTCCACACGCATTTCAATCGAGTCTGAAAAGGCCTATACGATTTAGCTGCCCTTTGACAGCATGGTCCGTTTTCTGCACTACGAACATTTATATCCAGGCATGTTCAGATGTTGTCTCGGTTACAATTCTGCACTGAGCACAGAAACACATACTTATCATTCGGCACTTCTTTCTTTCTTTATTTTATTTCATTTTTTCAGAAGTACTTTTCACCGTGTATTTGTTCGAGTTGCGCTGACTATTCGAAGCTACGTTTTCTCCTTCTTGAACTTTTGTCCCTTTTTCAGCTAGTTTCCAGTGGGCTCTCACGTGCATGCTCCTTCACCCCCCCCTCCCTCCCCCCCCCCCCCCCACCTTCTTGTTTACCCCGTCAGCTTTAATCTATAGGCAGCCACACTCCGTTTAGGGAGCGGGTGCGTAGGTATACGTGTATGCTGGTTATGGCCCCAATCTACTATCGAAACGCTGCTGTGGATCAGCCCTCTTTAACGTGCTTGATTATGTTTTATCTTTCTGCGTGGGCTTGCAGACAAAGGATCGTGCAAATGTAAAGTGGGCGCACTGGGAAGACAAAACTGAAAACAAACACCCCCACCTCCAGAAAAAAAAAACAAAAAAAAACACAACAAAAATAAAACAAACAAGCAAACAAAAAAACTTGCAACTTTTCTGAGATGTAACTGCTCGCGCCGACAACTGGTCGTTTCAACAGTTTCAGTTTTAGTTTCTCAAAGAGACGTCACTGCGTGCGGATAAATCCATATACATTACACAACATCTGCTAGGCAGATGCCTGACCAGCAGCATTACCCAACGAGCTTAGTCAGGCTTTGTGTGACTGTATATATATTTGTGTACTGACTATCAGAGTGGATTTCTTCTGCAGAATTTTTCAGTGTGCTGCATCAGGACCTCGGTTTATCGTCTCATTTGAATGACGAGACGCTCAGTTTGATTTTTCAGTCAAACTTGGGAGAAAGGGCGAGAGTGGGAGTCGAACCCCACCTTGACGGATTCTCTGTATTGGCAGATGAGCGTCGTAACCATTCTGCCACCTTCCTCCCGTTTCAACAAATCGTCTCCAGGCAAATGTACTTATTTCAGAGTAACTGCACAGACAAGCCAATTTCTTCTTCTTGTTCCGTCCAGCGTGTTTGCAACAGCGACAGGCCTGACTTTTCAATTCTTTCTGTATTTCAAGGTCGACGGCGGTGGGCCTAACAGACAGTGCACGTGAGCTGCAGCATGTAATTCAACACTCACCCTTTCTTCAATTTCTGCATGTGACTGTAATAAGTACAGGTTGGGACGACCGTGAGACGAAATAAGCTAATCCAGTCTTTGTCGGTGTTTATTTCTGTTGCTTGTTCAGTCTATCAGCCTTTTAGTTCCCTTCTCGATGTCTAACTGGTTGTCAACGTATAATCATGTCTACAATGTACTTTTTGTGTTTCTTAATGATGTGTCAGGTGCGCCTCATATCACTGTAAAATGTGGGCTGGAAGTTAATTCTGTAATATACTTCTTTTTTTTTCTTTTTTGAGCGAAAAAACAAAACAAAAACAAAAACCAACCAACAAACAGGCTAAACTCCTCAATGCTGTGACAGGTGTGTAAAAAGGTGTGACTTATTTAACTGTAAAACGTGAGTTGGAAGTTTGATACATCATCATGAGTAATGGAACAGAGTTCATACAGGTTTTTTATCACAAGAAGGAAGAGTTTGTATTATACTCCATGTTTGATGATACACATACTTACCATGTCAAACTGATGCAAACTAGGCCTATCGGTTTGCTCTGCTTGGCCAAATTTCGCGCGGCTAACGGTGAAAAGACGCCCTCTCTGCTTTTAGCCAATCAAACGCCTCTAGAAGCTACAATTGCTGAATCATTCTGTAGCCATTGAGAAAATGCCCCATGAGAACCACGGCAGAGACGCGGGGACGGACGGGCGGGCATTCGAGTTTGACAAGGTAAGTATATGTATCACCAAACATGGAGTATAATAAAAACTCCTCCTTTTGGTGTCACATACTGTACCAGGTCAAACTGATGCAGAATTTAAAGCAAATGGTGCAGGGCAACGCCTACTGGTTCGCATGGGGAGCCCTTGTGACTGAGACGGAAGTGTTAGCTGCGATAAAGGAAATCCCCTTGGAACCGTCAGCCCTTGTCATACGGAAATCCCTGAAGTAGAAGTTGATGAAGGGATTCTTAGACCGCCAGAAGGCTGCCTCCAAGACATGCTGTAGCGGCATTGACTGCTGGATAGCAGCTGAAATGGTTATGGCCCGCACTTCATGTGTTCTGGGATTAAGACAGCTGATATCCCTGTGAGCATGAGAGTAGGCTCTAAGAATGACTTTGGAAACCCAGCGGGAAATGGTGCCTGCAGCAATGTCTTTCTTGTAATTCTCATTGAGGGAAATGAGAAGACGTCCCTGAGAAGAATGCCTGTGGCGAGACCTATCTCAACAGTATTTGAGGCACCAAACAGGGCAGAGATGCCTATCCTCATAGTCTTGGGCAAGAATATCAAAGGTCTGACCCTCAGAGAGGTAGAAGGGACCTCCGGGTCTTGGTTCTGAGCCCGGAACTCTGGAAGGAAATGGAGGGTGATAGAACCATCTCTGTGGAAGCCCAAATCTCGAGACCATGTATCTCGCTTCTACAACGGCCCGTGGCCAGCAACAGAAGGAAAGTGGTCTTGAGGGTGAGTAAGTTGAAAGGAGGAGTACCCAAAGGCTTGAAGGGTTGCTTTTGAAGGAAATCAAGCACCAGGAACAAATCCCACAGGGGCACTATCCTGGGGTTTCTAGCTTCCTTCAGAGAGGCGCCCCAAACAACCTCTCTGAGCAGGAAATCCACTTCAAAGGAAGGACCACCTGTCTGATACTCTTGCACAGAACTAGCAGACAGGTTGAGAATCTTGGAGCAGTGAGCCAGAAAGTTGGCCAGCTGCATGCTCGTAGGGTTAGAGGGGGAACGTCCTGAGCTGTACACCACTGCAACCATTTCTTCCAACGAAAGTCATATAAAGCCTCAGTCCCTGTCCTCCCTGCTTTGGAGACTATGGAGAAGAGGCCAGAGGAGGCACCCCACTCAGTAAGCACCTCCAACACAGAGGTCGACCGAGGGGTCGAAGACTTCAATGGTGGTGCTGACAGTTCCGACTGCACAGCAACTGAACGAGGCTGCCTCAGCAGATGAGGTTTGGTTTTGAGTTCCAGATGTGGAATGTGTGTCAGGGACTGGAGGTCCAGATACCAGGGCTGAGCCAGACATTTCAGCGCAATGAAAATCAGCTGCGGGTGTTCCAATCTGGCTTTCCGGATCACCTTGGACAGAACTGGAAAAGGAGAAAACGTGTAGGCAATCAGATCACTCCAGTCTAGAGACAGAGCATCCACTGCCCACGCTTCCGGGTCAGCGACCGGTGAGACATATGTGGGGAGTCTCTTGTTGAACTTTGTGGCAAAGAGGTCCACCATCGGCCAAAACCACTGCTCCCACACCCCCTGAAGGGTGTCCTTGTCCAGAGTCCACTCTGTGTGGATGACACTCTTGGACCTGCTGAGTGCATCTGCCAAGATGTTGACTTTTCCTGCTATGTGTCTCGCTGAAAGTGCAATGCCCTTGTGACACCGACAGCGGAGAGCCTCGGTCTGCAGGGAGAGGTCTGCCAAATGCGCCCCCCCGCCTCCCGCCACCCCCCTTACCCCGCCTACTCCCTTTGTTCACATAACATGTGACTGTTGTGTTGTCCGTGAACAAGCAGATGGTCTTGCTAGTGGCCTCCCCCACAAAGTGCAGGAGAGCCCTGCGAACTGCTTCCAGTTCCAGTACATTGATATGGCACAGGCGGTCTTCCTGGGACCAAGTCCCTGCTTCATGGAGTGAGTCTATGTGGGCTCCCCAGCCCAGGGAGGAGGCGTCGGTGAAGAGTAGGTGGGGCTATGGGCACCCCCTGTGTCTGAAAAGGGGTGGTTGGCCACTCTGATGTCACCTCGAGGAACCACTCGCACAGCCATATCTGGGTATCTGGGACCACCTTAGTCTCAGTGCCCTCTGAAGAGGATGTTCGAGAACCCTGCCCAGGGGGATGAGGGGTGCCATGGACTCCATCGTGCCCAGGAGAGATGAAAGTGTCTGCGCTGTTGCCCGACAGGAATGGCGCAAGTGGCACAGGAGGTCTGGCGTCGGAGAGACTATCATGGACCGTGTGTCGAATCTCATCCCTAAGAAGTAGAAGGACTGACTTGGGGACAGATTGCATTTCTCCTGGTTCGTGAGGAAGCCCAGTCGGGAGAAAAGGTCTAGAAGTCAGGCCGTATGCCTCTGACACAGGGCCTGCGACTGGGCCACAATGAGCCAGTCGTTGAGGTACACAAAGAGACGAATGGATTCCGACCTGATGATGAACACCAATTCCCGCACCACCTTGGTAAACAGGAAAGGGGCAAGGGACAGACCAAGTGGGAGGGCAGAGAACTTGAACACCTTGTCCCTCTACACGGACCTGAAGTACTGACGGGACGCTCTGTTGAATGGTCTCTCGAATCTGCAATTGTGTGTCCATCTTGAATTTGATTTTGGGGAGGAATTTGTTGAGGGGGGATAAGTCCAAGACTTATCTCCACCCTCTCGAGACCTTTGGAATCACGAACAACCTGCTGTAAAAACTGGGGCCTGGGTCCAAGAGTTGAGATATCGCCCATATGAGGAGTAGGTGCGATACCTCTGTCTCTAAGATGCTCTCCTGCTCCACAGAGCTGGGCACATAAGGAGGAGCAGTGGGTCTTAGAGGGGGGTGGTCATCCGCCAAAGGCAGCATGTACCCTGACTGTAGCACTGACATAATCCAGTCGTTGAGTCCCAGAGCCTGGCACTGACGTGCGTGCCAGGACAGGTTTCCTACTTGGAGGGGCTGGATGACTGGTGGTGCTGAATCAGGGCATAGTCATTGGGGGTGCTGCCTTCTGGCTTTGGGCATGGCCGGTCAGCTTGGACGGACATGCGGTGGTTTATTCCTCTGCTGTTGATTCTGTGTGTTCTTCGACTTAGGTGGCATGGCGTATGGAGGGGCCCTGGTGGCTGGTCTCTTCAATGGCAGTGAACCCTGACGCCCCTGGGAGGTGTGGGCTAAATATGAAGCCACCTCCCTGTTCGTCTCTGCCCTGTGGCTGACAAAATGGGGCGCATACTGGCCGAAGAGAGAGTGTTGTTGCGCCGGGATGGACCGCAAGGCAGCCCTTTCCTTTACTGGAATGGTAGAGAGGCGGAGAACGGCATCACGCCGAGCCAGCACAGTATTGAAGTGAAGGCTGGTAGCTGTGTCTGCGGCAGATGTGAGACCAGCGGCTACTCTATTGCCAAAAGTGTTTAACCTCTGGTCGGTGAAGGGGCCCGGAGGGACAGAGGAAGGCGACCCCGTATCCTGATTAACTGGACGCTGTTCCCACAGCTCATTGGCCCTGTCGACGAAAGCGCTGAAAAAGGTATAAGCCGTATAGGCCAATCTGTCCCACTCTGCTAACGTTTTAAAGGATAGATTAGCTGAAGTGGGGAAGGTGCTGCGTTGTGAGACAAACATCCTTTCCTGCGCGGAGGGCTCTGCTTCTATGCAGGCATGGTGGTCCTGTGTGTACAAGGACCACACCCCGTCTTTGGAGGAGTCTTTAAGGAACTTGCCTAAGGGGAAGGTGCCCGGGGCCGAGAGAGACTCCATGCCTGGAGGAGGGGTGGAAGCAGCACCCCTGACTGTGCGGGCTGGCTTATTAAGCCATTATGTCTCTTGCATGAATTTTCGTCTACTAATTAGAAAGATCCCTTTGAGACTAAAAAAAAGAAGATATTTTCCTTTGAAACTGAAATTAAGGAGAAACATTTTTCTGTCTGTGCTTTATCAATCACCAAAAGAAACAAGGTTACAATGTTTGTATTTTTTCAATAAAGAAAAAAAAACAACCAACCAAAGAAACATTAACAACAACAATGCTTTACAAACTTGGGTCGTTTTGTAAGACTTTTAAGGACTTGCAACCACCATTTGCCATTCACCTGAAATCAGTTAATTCTGCATGTGTATACTTGTTGAAAAGGTACTACCGTTCGTGATACTCGCTCCAGCAATTTGAAAAAGCATACTACGACCTTTTGATTAATGGAATGCAGTAAAAACAAATAATTAGTGCTACTGACAGAAAGAGAGAGAGAGAAAGAGGCAGACAGACACAGAGAGAGACAGAGACTGCCTTCTAGCCAAAATCACAGAAAGGGGGCTACTTGTTAAGCTTGACCTGACCTGAGTTACGTCCTCATTGGATTTCATCATTATACTCCATTCTCGGAGTTCATACAGACCGGTAACTGTGTGTGCGCATGTGCGTTTTTTCAAATCATTTTAGTCTGAAAAAGCATGTATGAAGGCAACTTTTCATTTTTGGAAACACATGAGAGAGAGAGAGAGAGAACAAAACACTTAATGTAGGTAATTTATCCAGTACAAGGGTAGTGTCCATTCACTTCAAAACATAACAGAACATTCCTTCTCTCTCTCTCTCTCTCTCAATGTACACATACAAAGAGAGAGAGAGAGAGAGAGAGAGAGAGAGTTCCAGCATCTGTCACCCATACAGACATACATACTCATACATATATACTCATACAAACACACACATACTCACACACAGTGACAAGTCAAATCAGAGAGTAGCCAATGGTTTTAATGACAGCAGGATGACAATGACACTGACAGTGCACATCACCCACAGACAAATTTACAATGGCATGGACTCCAATTGTCCATAAGATATCCATCAACATTTTAGCAGTTCCTTTTTTCTTCTGAGGAGTTGCCACAACATTCTAAAATTTCAATTGTTTAAACAATTCTTAAATTTAAACTCTTTCACATTTCCAAAACTTTAAAATCACATAAAAAAAAAAGAGAAGAAAAAAAAGGGAGCGTTTTTGAATGAGTATGGCGGTGTGTGAAAGAGATAATGTTTTCTTTACACCATTCTTTAGTTTTCAAATCACCTGTTAATAGTTAATTCATGACTGCACGTGCTGATTGCCCAGGCGGTTGATTTTGTGTATTTCAACTTTTCTTTTTAATCACCATTAATTTATTGTTTCTTTTTTTCCCGCTCTCTCTCTCTCTCTTAAAAACAAAGAACTGAAAATTTAAGCAAACTCTGACACTTCTATGGACTGTTACAAACAGCTTGTTGCTCAAGTTCAGAGCCCATATATATATGCCTGCAAACACAATATTTTTGAAATCTTGTTTTGGGATCATCTTCATCATGAGGACACTTCCTGCCTTGCCCTTCTACAAGGTCAAGAAAGGGTCAGGGGTGAATGGGCACAAATCAATAAACCAACAGACTCAAAATATAAAGTGAAAAAGGTCAACATGGTCATGATCAATCATGCATTTAACATTAACACCACAATCAATCATTATGTGTACAGGGTGTTTGGGGGTGGGAGGGAGTGGGCTGGGGAGCGGGGTATGAGGACTGGAGTTGAGGGAGGGGGAGACATGAAAGGAAAGTCAACAATGTTGAAACAGAAACCAGCATGATTGTTAACATCAACACCACCAACAAAAACACACCATGATCAATTAAGTTTTTGATGGACTGACACTAGCATCTCTAGTCAAGGGGTTGGAGGTGGGACAGGGTGGGGGTGGAGGTTGTGTGATAATGTTAACACAAGCCACGTATATTTACACTTAAAAAAAAAAAAGAAAAGAAAAAAAAAAAGAAGAAAAAGAAAAGAAAAGAATAGAAAACCAGAAAACACAACTGATCATGTTTATAAAACATGAACAGTTTGCCCATCATAAATGAAACAAAACGCACACAGATGGTGAGGTATACAGAGATAAGGACAGGGGAAATTGTTTCTTCTCAGCAATACAGTAAAAGAACATGAATTATAAGTAACTCCTCAAAGAAAAAATCCACTTTCCATGAAGGTAAGACAGAGCAGCATCTGAATCAAATAACATGTACACAGCCTTCTCTAACAAGGCTACATGTATAAAAATGACAGAAAAGAAAATGAAAGGTGATTATTTTCATGCACTGAATACAAATTTCATTCATCTCTTGATCAAAGACACTAGCAATATACAATATAATCACAAATTATGAAACAGCAAAAATCCATGCTGGGATTTGTAGAAACACACATGTACACACAGACATGTTAAACAGCATTTTATAGGAATCTGGTCATTGTCCAAAAGAACACATCTCAACTCGCCACTGTGCCAAGATAGTGAGCACACACACACACACACACACACACACACTCATATTGCATTGTAACCATATCACTAAAATAAAGAAACACACACACACGCACACACACACACACACAACCAACCACAAAAACAAAACAACGAACCAAACAGGTACAAATTACTGTAAAACTGTAAAATTCAACAGAGAAAGATTCTGTGAAATGAGATGACATGAGAGAAAGAGATAGAGGGAGGTAGGGAGGAAAAGAGCAAGAGGGAGAGAGGAAGGAGAGGAGCAATATACTGATGATCTATCATTTGGTGCTGCTTTTATAGGTACACAAACTGATAAATCAAACTTACAAACCATTCATAAGCCTGTACGTATTTGTTCCTTACCTTTTAATAAATGTGCACAAATTAATAAATAAACCTCATTTGTCAAGAGTAAAATGTTTAAGAACTAGAGAAGGAAAAGATGTGTCTGACTCTTTGAAGTCTTTTAACCTTGATACATACTGGTTACATACCATGAAGAATGTAAAATGAATGCAGTTGGCAGTGCGCTTTTCTTTATTCATATTTAAGTAGCATGCTACCAGAAGAAGCAGAAACATGGGATTTAAAATGAAATCTTTAAAAAAAAGAAAAGAAAATTGAAAAGAACAGATGAGAACTGAGATTTACATGGTTTACACATCATATCATTTATCATGATGGATGCTATCCTCTCTATGCTGAAATAATTTGTCAACCTAGTTTTTCTGTGCAAATTCCCATTTTGCTTCAAAGAATTCTTGGGAAATTTCTGATTATTTCATCCATGTGCCTTTCTATTTCTCAGATGCAAAACATCTCAAAGCAAAAATCAAATAATCAACTAATGAAAATGAACACATTCTATCAGTATCCTCCAAACAGAGGTAGAGAGAGAAACTAAAGAACAGGGAGAGAGAGGAACGAGAGAGAGAGAGAGGGGGTGGGGGTGGGGGTGGGGGGCTCAAAGAGAAAAACGGGGGAACAGCAGTGTTTCCAAGAGACGAACATGAACAGCCCATCAACTCAAGATTAACCAAATCTCCCTGATTCATGAGCAAGGAATGCACCTAAAGTAGAAACCATGTAATCTGCAGCATCCATCCCTGCAACCAATCCACAATGATTTAGCCTTGGCAAAACTACACCCATTGCAAAACTATCTCCACAGCACACCGGTTTCAAAACAATATCCGAGGAACAAGCCTGAAACAAAGGAGACTGTAGGAAGAGTCATTTATAACCTGAACCATTTTCATACCTCGACCAGATGTTTCCAGTCACCTTTCAAACTCCTCAGCAAGCTACTGACTGGTGAAAATGGAAACCAACAAGAACACAACTCCCATGACAACTTCACTTGTTGCTTATTTCATAGCCGAGCCAACCACAAAGGGGCCATTTCAGGGCTGCCATGACTTTTTCCTGATTTTGTTGTTAAATTATGCACTTCTCTTTGACAAACACGACCAAATTGTCACAAAATGCTGTGGCCTTTTATGCTCTGCTCTCATGATGACCTGTTTTGACTCCCATCTCCTTATGTGCTTGGGCTGAATGTTCTCAAGGTCTTTAGTGGGCAGATTCATGGGAGGTAGTAGCTGGAGGGATGTAGTCTCCACCCTGGAAGAACGCTCATTCAGTCTGACTCCGCGACAAAGCTAATATTGTTGTCAATAGGGGGCTTGCAGTGATTAAAAAAAAACAACAAAAAAAAAACAAAAAACAACCCTATTTGCCACAAAATAGGGCAAATACTGACAAAACATCAATGAATAAGACCATGAGAGAGACATACTGATTATTACAATCACTGTAACCGATTGTTTAAAAAAGAAGAAAAAAAAAAGAGAAAAAAAAAGAGATGAAAAGTGCTTAAAAACCAACACCAAACAGAGCAGGTTTATGAATGGACAGCACTTGAATTAAGCACTGCTGAATATTAAAATCAATGAGCTGTCTTGCTTTTTAGTAGTATGCCAGATATTTCCAATGTCATGAAAATACAACTCATACAGATTAGCACTGGCTTGTTTTATGTTCAAATCCACTGGGGTTTTTGATTTTACCCCCATGACATGCTTCATACTTTTATAACTTTGAAAGCTATGTCTGTACTCCGAAAGATGGTGAAAAACATAAAGGTTTTTAAGTTGCTAGTTCAAACCCTCTCCTTTCAATGCCCAAAATGCTGGCTGCAATAATGAAACGGTCAGTGCTGGACTCTATATTTCAGTAAGATTACTGGTGGCTTATCTTAAATTTTCCAATAATATTCTGCTGAGTGTATACAGACAGAGGCAGTTTTTATTATCACACTTCAATTTATAAATATATTTCTTTCTCAGATTTTGTCTTACTGCTAAATTATATATAAATTATGATATTTTCATGAAACCAACTGACTTTCCTGATATAAAACTCATCTTGTTATACTGTATTCTTCACAAAAAGCATGTGAACTGAAACCCTGTGAATTACACAAACATAAAAAATATTGGTAAAAACAAGGAAGGATAAAACTTTCAATAAAATAATTTTCATTCATCTGGCTAACTCTCATGTTCAATTCTCGCCTTACAAAGACTAAGACTAGTAAGAGAATAATTATACATTCACACATATTGTGTATTTCTATTTGAAGAGGAAGGGGGGGAGGGGTATGGAGGAATCGACTGAATTGTACTTGAGATCACCTCAAAAACAAAAAAAATGTAGTTTGTGCTACCAGCAAGCACCTGTCAGTGACACAATGACAGCCAGCCAGTCACATATGCACACAAACTGCCTAACAAAACACCATTGCCAAACGAACAACACTCCACCAGTCAACATTTAAAATCATCCCCAAAACCTCTACACATGTTGGAATTTATGACACATTTGCACATGGCTATATTAATGACTGATGGGGTTGGGGGAGGGGCATGAGGGAGTGGGTGGGTGGGGTGTGGGGGGAGGGGGAAGGATGGATGATGCAAACAAACTTCAGCATGCAATGGAGGGGCTCTGAAAAACATACAGTACCATTCTCACAAGGATTAAGCATTGAACAAAACTGGTGAAAGATCTGGGAGTGGAGGTGAAGATGGCTTCAATTTACAGATGGTTGGGCCACTAAGGGTGGGTGAGTTTTTATAATCAATAATTAGTACACAGTAAGGGGAGAGGAGTATTTCAGGCAGACAAAATGAAGTGAAAAGCTACCATACAACACACATATATAAATATGTATATACCCGACATACAATAGTGAAACAAAAAAGATCATTTTAAATATATCCTCCAAGTGTATGGATGAGGTGATATAACTGACATAAATCAACACGATCTGACACACACAGATGTTCACAATCTAATACAAAGAATGAGAGATAACAAATCCACATTTCAAAGCTTTAGTAAACTAGAGTCCCAGACAACTGATAATAATCTAGGTCAAGTGTATTCTTTGCTGGCATAATCAACTATGTGCTGCTACCTTCAAATAATGTGAAAAAAAGTTTTGAACACATTGCTTGAATTGAAATTAATAATGATGATAACAATGGTGACCTAATGTTTGATATTATACAGTGCACCAACTGAATCAGTGAAGATAAACGACAACTTTATTTTATAAAAGCACAATGATAATAATGTGCATGCAGAAAAGTAAAAGAAGAATTAATCTGTAGTTTCTTGTATCAAATAATACAAAAGGTGGTTCACAGACAAAATAATGATGGTGAAGAACAAACACCTGCAATCAACAAAACTACACATATAGTATGTATAAAATTGTTCTCCAAAAAGCAAGTGACTACACTTTTTCACTACTCAAGTAATATACCTCATTCCACTGACATACGACATGAGTAAACAGATCTATCTTTTGTTCAAAAGTGAAAGTCAAATAAGAGTTACACTGTCTCTCATACTACTGCTTCTTAGAGGATACACAGTGGATGTGATCAAGTACAAAAACTGCCTGCATGAGCTCACACAGGAGGCAGAGAATGCTGCAATTGGGTTCCACTCAGCACTTCTTTATCATCCTGTTTAGTTCTTGTACCTCATCTCGGAAAATGAATCCAAATAATTTCCTGCTCATGAAGAAACATTTCACTTAACGATAACATAGTAAACTTAACTCTTTTAAATGATCTCATTCCCAAAAGAATGGGGATAAACACCCTCTTCTTCCACCTTTTTAAACTCACTCCTTCTGTTTTACCTTTTCAGTATAAAAAAATAAAAAAAAAGAAAGAAAGAAAAAGAAAGAGGCTGCCTTCTGCATCTCCTCACCGACTCCCAAATCCAGAAACTTGCCAAGACTACACTGACGATGCCATGACAAACCAGTTACTGTTTCAAAGGCTGTCCTTTCTGTCCAAAAACCAACCATCATGGACACACTGATAATAGTTGCCTTCACTCCACCCAACCAAATGCCAAAGCGTCTGTATTGTCTATCGTTGTGTCTCCATCACCTCCATGGCTTTGGGGGAAGTCGCCATGGGGGGATACTGTGGAGAAGATGTGTTCCAAGGTGAGTTGTGAGAGTGACTTGTGTATGATGGGGAGGTGGGAGATCCAAACATTTTGCTGCCAGACTCAGCTGTGGAGAGTTTTGAGAGGGCTGCCAAGGCATCAGGGAAGTTAGGGGGTGTAGCTGGAGTATTGGCTGGGGCACACAACTGCAACAAAAAAACAACAACAAAAGCCAATTTAAAAACCCTGAGCTAGTCACTGACTGAAACTGTTATAAAGTACTGCACAGACAAAAATGAAATAATCACTTTACATAAAGCTAACTTTGCAGTAGTCTTTACATACTAACATAAAATTGTGTTGATGAACTACTGTGATGCTTACTTCAATAATAACTTCAAAATAAATTAATCAGTGAGAGAAACATTTCTCCTTCCCTCTTCTCTCCTCAATGTCTGTCCTCCTCCAGCAGAGTACATGTAGCCAAAATCAAATAAAATAAGTGTATAAACTAAACTGAATCATACTAAAGAATCATGGTACTGGCAATGCCCACAAAACTATTCCCGACATGGACTGAGTGTTTTTGATGTACCTGCTGTGAGTGTGAGTAATATGTGTGCATGCACATGTGTCAATGCCACTGTGTTTGTGTTACAAAATCATAAAAATGTGCAAATAAAATTTTTATAAAATACTGTGCCATAATATCAAACACATCTAAAATACAGTTATTTAGTATCAAAAATATTAATAGCATAAAACACATATTATCTATTTATATGTGCTGCAATTTCTGGCTTCATAATACAGTTTAAACCCCAAAATTATACTATCATGTTACACTTAAGCCGCACAGGTTGTTTGTTAGTGTCAATGCTCTTTTTATCTCTTATTTAAATTATTGTGAGAGGCTGTTTACTACAAGTGTCAATGGTCTTTTTATCTCTTAGTTAAACTGTTGTTCACAACAGATGACTGTAACTTGATTTTCTTTGAACAATAAATACTTATTTTAGATTAATGTACACAACACTACAGTAAGAAAATCTATTTTGGTTGTGAATCATTTTGTTTGCCTTCGCAAAATATAATTTTTTCCCCCCAGCATTTACTTTAGCTTATTTAAATTTTAATTTATGCTACATTGTATACATACAATAATTAGTGTATACATATTCAATACTGTCACATTATGGATACAAAAAACACCACCACCACTTTTCATTTATGGTTTGGTGCCAGCTCCAGATAATTTCAGCTAGAATTAAGTACACACACTTGCATGCACACATACAAGTCTACTTCACTCTTAAGCTGGAACAAGTTGAATTTACTATGAATGATATTTGAATTTCATTTTTTCCCTGGAGGGGTTATAAATAACCACAACCAACCTTTAAGGTGATGCAAGCAGCATTCATTTTAACTTATGCAGCAACAACAGCACTGGAATACTCAAGGAACATCAAATGAAAAACAAAATAATTGTAAAATACCGATTTTGTTTTGTTTCTCTTGTATAACATGAACAAAAAAAAGTACTCTACTGTAAATGTAACCTTAAACTTTGAATTTTAAAGCATTTTTTCCACTGGTACCCTGGGCACAGATCTACAAGCTGTGCAGAAAAATATATGTGCATCATTTATATATATTTACTAATTTAGACAGTGAGTGAAATCTGCATCCAGTGTGAATTCAACGAGGCGATAGGTAAACATAGTCATGTTCCTCTTGATGCAATGCACTGAAGGATACATGTAGCTGAATATCAACTCTTAAGCTGTGTTTGCACTTTGTTTTTTTTAATACATTTTTTATTACCGTCCCCCCCCCCCCTCTTTAAAATGAAAAGCATTCCATGGATGATTATCCCCTGGTGTGCTGAGCAGATCACTCTCAGTGCACAATTCCTCCCCAAACAACTGTTGTTACAATGTCAGCCCACCTTTTTTCCCCCTGGGGGTCATACATTTTCAATGGTCTGATGGTCTGCTTTTGTCTACATCAGTACATGTGTGTGTCTATTTTTGTGTAAGTATAATATATCTATCTATACCGGTATATATGTATCATTCATATTGACTTAATGAATGGGATACACAGATCCAATGGGACAACCACGTGTCTGAGTTAATGTTGCATTTCCACAACTGTCACATCAACTTCATAGTTCACATCACTAAATAAAGTATATTTTGAAGCTAATAATGGCCAAATTAATCACACCACATTGTCAATTTCATCCAGTCTATAGCTATTTTTAACTGACCTGCTCATGACAAAAAAACAAAAAACAACAACCCCCCCCCCAAAAAAAAACAACAACAAAAAAACAAAACAAAAAAACAAACAAACAAAAGAGCAACATCCAGCTAAAACCATATAACACCCCAGTCTCAGGGACCTCTCAGACTATTAAGTATGGAACAGATGGTGAAAGGTGGAGTGACTGTGAAGGAAACCATTACAGCACAGTGAGCACTGTAACACTAACAGTCAAGCCCAACCAGCCCCATTCACCTGAATGCATGCCAGGAAATGGCGAGTTGGCAGAGTTCCACAACACAAAAAGAGGACCATACACAGAGCTGCAAAGGGTCTTTATTTATGTGCCTTCTGAATGCCCTGTGGCTCAGACATGGTTCTGCTTGAACAGTCATTAATTATAAACATTGAAAGCTGTATGATTCTGTCATGGTGTGAAGCCGTCTTTACAACCAAGTCCAAACTGAGCTCTGTACAGTATACATTAAAAAAGAAATAAAATAAATAAAGAAAAAAAGTTGACACTTTCCTGGTAGTTACTTGGTGGTTTGTACAGTAAGTTAATGCTCATGGATTAGTTTGTGTGTGTGTTTGTTGGTGTTTTTCTGTGTGTCTTTGCATGAGAGACAGACTCAGAGAGAGAGAGAGAGAGAGAGAGAGAGAGAGAGAGAGAGAGAGAGAGAGAGAGAGCAAGCGAGAGCGAGCTAGCTAACTGAAATATCATGTGTGAAGCAAATCTGTTGATAGAATAATCTATCTAATTTAGTAATTATAGTATAAAAAGAAAAGAATGAGAAAAGCTTATTCTACCCCCCCCCCCTAAAAAAAGAACATAATAATCATTAAATGAGTTAATCTACAGTTCATATATATTATTTTGGTACAAAGTATATACAGATTATGTAACATTCAGCAAGCTGGTTTTCATAGTCTCCCTCTCCATCCTATTAAGGCAACTACCTACTTAAACAAATTCATCATTACCTATGATGGTATCTGCTTCATCATCTACAACTATCTAATTCTAAAGCATATTTCTAGATTCAGAATGTGCTGTTTAAGTATCCATCATGATAATCAACTTCAGCACTACTTGTAAATTTCAGTTAACACTTCACAGTGTAAACACTGTTTTAATCAAGTTAATGTATACTTTTTGTTTTATCATAAAACTGCAATATGCTGTTCCATCTTTTCATACTTCTTACCATAGCTAACAATAATAACAGTACCACAAAAAAACAACTAAAAAACCCCACAAAAAACCAACAAAAACCAAAACCAACAACAACAAAAAACAAAACAAACCCAAACCAACCTCCCCTGCTCCCCTAAATAAATAACCTCCAAAAACACTATTTTGCAAAGTAAATATTATTGATTTTTATTAAACAAACAAACAAAAAAAAAAAAAAAAAAAAAAGAGAAGAAAAGAAAACTCACATCACATGCTAATACAAAGGCAGAAAAATATTTTCATAAAGTTGATTAGCAACAGTACATATTGTCTGTGTTCTGTATCACAGTGCTATTTCTATTGAGGTTACTGTTATTTGTGACAATTTTGTAATTTATTGACTGCACACTCATACCATAAAAAATCCCCAAAACATAAAACATTTAAAACAATTTTCAAATGTTGCCTTTTAAGCTGTGTTTAAAGAAGATTTGGGTTGTGCAACATATTATTTGATGTTGCTTGTTTCGCTCTCAATCAAAAAACTGCCAGAATAAATGCTGTCTCTTTTGTGTTCATGAAAAGTAAATGGAAAAAAGATCGGGGTCCTGCTTTTATTTTGTATGATTAGTCATTCACTTGAGTCACCGGTCTTTGTTGTACTCTTCGCATTATATATATATATATTAAAAAAGAAAAAAAGAAAAAAGAAAATTACTACGCACGAACGCAATTTTTTAAAAAACAAAACAAAAAAACAACAACATTACAATGCACAATCGGGGGGATTAACCAAACAACGTGTCTCTGATGTCGTGTGATCCACTCTTGTTTACCAACAAAAGCGCCTGCTCCTACGCACTCGTGATGTCATCAACATGGTCGAATACAAACCACGAGTACTCACCGGGTAATTTCCATTTGTATGGTGTCCGTTGCATGTTCGACATCTCGTCGGGACTGCTGTCTCTTGGAAGAACATGCTGAGAGCAGTCTGAAACACGGAATACAACGGCGTTTATTAAATAGTTAAAAACTCACGAACACAACACAACTATCCTCAACCACTCACTCAGTCCATAGCAGTCGAGTCATGTCTGCGCAGAAGTAATGTCAGACTGAATGATAAACATTCGCCATGTTTACATCCGCTCCAGACAGTGCTCACCTCAAACTGCCATTTCGCAGCTTGTAGCAACTGTTTGGCCTGCTCGGCATGACATCCTGCTGCTAATACAAACTGGTTAATCATAACTTGTTGTTTGAGGTTGTCCATGGTTGGATTAATACGACTGTTTTCAAACGATAACCTGGTTCCACACTCCTTGACCTGACTGTAAACACAGCCCGATAGGCTTGGTGTCGGAAAATGTGATTGATCAACCGGGATTGGCGACCTGTGAGGCTCATTGCGATTGGTTGGTGCACTGCAAACGGGGGAGGAAGAAAGAACAGCGAACATAGCATTTTATGAATGTGATCAATTTTCTAACGCATATTACAAATGACAAACTGAGGAAATCCGAAGGATATTTTAAACATAGAGTTTCTGAATATACAGTGTGATGAATAGTGACAGCATCTGTATATGTTGAAGGAGCGAAAAAACTCTGGAACTGTTGTGTTGTATTTGTTGATTTTTCATCTCATAATAACACAGTGCTATGTATGACGTCACTTCCTGCTTCCTTGTAGAGTGATAGGCTTGTGATCTGCGAGGATAGAATAATATTGAGAAACTTGTTTAGAATAGACACGATGGGTGCTACTTTTTCAAACAGACGCAATACAGGTGTCGAAGCTGTTGACATTTCGTCAACAAATGCCTATCGGTACCCACCAAAGACAGGTATCGTTGACAGATGTAATGTTTTGTTGAGATCTATACTACGATTCATTATTTTTTGTCGACGAGCATCGACAGTTGCTCAACATCAGGGATCAAACATCTGCCTTTCCTATGCATATCAGAGTAATTTTGAAGAAGAAAAGAATCCGACAAATGAACAATCACACGATCACCTTGTATTTTCTGCCTTATTTTCGCAATGTACAGTACAGGCAGAGACAGTGATCGCCAGGGGTTCTACAAACGCACTCAGCTTGATCTTGAAAAAAAATTCTTCAAAATAGGAATGGCCTTGGTAACATTAATGCTAAACGATCCTGATATATTTTCAGCTAATACTTACAGTACAATCTCAGTGATCATCCAGTATGATGATCGTTTCATGTTTCACTTTTTACTCACTACACGGTGTGTGTGTGTGTGTGTGTGTGTGTGTGATGAAGGACGTTGTTAGAATTTACAGAAACATATATATACCATTATTTATGTTACTGATGACCAGTATCTGGTTTGAAGTCTTGAATCTGTGAAAAGTTTTAACAAATTATGAAATATTCTTTCCTTTTCCTCGTTGTTTTCTTCTGTTAATTTCATATCAATATTGTCACAGCCTGCTGAATGATATTGATTTTTATACATTGTAGCCTTTCTTTTCTGTGTCCAAACCAGCCCCATTAGTCATGGATTACTAATTCAGTAATCAGTTTGATATCAAATTATTATAGCTAAAACTACTGTTAGTATTACCTGGTAATACCCTCGATTAGATAGTATCCAGATCTATTATGTGAACTGGATTTTTTTGTTTGTTTATTATTATTATGCCATGTTCTTTCCATTTTGTTTCCAGGAAGCTACTTTGGGACGCACTTCATTATGGGGGGTGAGAGATTTGAATCCCCACAGCCAGGAGAATATTTGTTTGGAGAAAATGAAGACCTTAATTTCCTCGGCAATAAACCTGTACCTGTAAGTATGTTACTAGTTAAAAGATACCATGAGCAAATTTGTACTGTGATAGTGTGAATGTGATGCACATTCAGATACAGTATGTTGTTATTTGCAGTGTTTGTATATTAATTTAATTTGAAAAAGATTGAAAGGATGGCAAAGAAATAAGGCACTATTATAGTATTAATATTATTAACAAGTATAGATTTTCACATATGTAAGCATGATTGTGTGGTTTGTGCTATTTGTACATTAATTTTTGAAAGACGAGTTGGTCTGTTGTGAAGTTTATACAGATCAATCAGGATTAGTAGATATTTTGTAAATGGTTTAACAGTAGTTCGCTCAGTTGCATAGTGAATCACTGCTGACTTAAACTGATTCACAGTTGCTGCTGAAAGTAACTAGTAAGTGGGCTTTTTGACTCACTTGTGTAAACAAAGTGAGTCTATGTTTTAACCCTGTGTTCGGTTGTCTGTGTGTGTGTGTGTGTGTGTGTGTGTCCGTGGTAAACTTTAACATTGACATTTTCTCTGCAAATACTTTGTCAAATGACACCAAATTAGGCATAAAAATAGGAAAAATTCAGTTCTTTCCAGTCATCTTGTTTAAAACAATATTGCACCTCTGGGATGGGCAAAAAAAAAGAAGAAAAAATGAAGCCTAATTATATGCAAACTGCATTTACTGTTATATTTAAATTTTTTGTATTCTGTAAACTTGGCACTTTGATCTGATATTCTGACCCAACAACAAGAGCAGTCATTATTATCATTTTTTGTTCAAACAGGAACTTCTTTTGCTAAGCATGAAAGTTTTATTTATTTTGCAAACATTTTGGTGCAGATAGTAAAAAAGGGAAATTACTCTGTAATTAATGCTAGGGGACTTAATTCGAATCTGGTTAGGACTTTTTTTTTTCTTTTTTCTTTTTTTTTTAACGCAAAGCTTTATAATAACAAATACAGAACACATTTTAGCTATTAGATTTTAAAAAAAAAAGTGTATCACAAGTGAGTCTTGAAGGCCTTGCCTCTCTTGTCTTCATTGCTTGAGTGCAGCAGCATGTCTGTCAGAAGTTGGGTAAAGCAAATGCCTTCGGAAATTGTGTTCTTGTCATGACAACTTTAGTTGTGTGACTTAACAGTGAAAAGGCTAGGTTGCAGTTCTTTTATCTTCTTTTCCTTTGATGTGACATTTCCTGATCGTTTTTTGTTTTGTTCTTTTGTTGTTGTCTTTCTCAGTTTCTGTGATTCCTCCTTTTCTCTCATTTCTAGACATTTCAGTGTTTGCAGACAGTTCATTTGTGAAAGTGTAGACAGTAGAGGTAATTGAAGAAGATAGAGGAGATGCTAAACCATGCAAACTTACACTTATTCTGGACAGTGCAGTCACTAGTTAAGTATTTAGGTGCATTCATATGGAGTCACTCAGTGGCAGTTACTCAACTTACTATATATATTTTTATCTATACTGTGTATAGAGGTAATGTTCATCACTTGACTGTCTCTGTCCAAGCATACATTTCTTTTTGTAAATCCAAATCCCTATTTTGTGCATGCATACATGCACATGCACACTTACCCTGGGAAATGTGTGGGCACATGTGTGCGCACAAATACAGTATGATAGGTCTATGCCTTGTCATTCAGCAGGAAAAGTCCTCTAAGTGTAACAAATAGAAAAATGTAATTTCCAAAAAGTGAAGAAAGAGAAAGACCCTTTTCATTTTGCATGGATGAGTCCTGTAACCTGTTGAATTGAGTTAAGGTCAACTTTATGTTTTATTTTTTTTTCATGTTTGTGTTTTAAGAAAAAAAAGAAGTGTTTTTGTTATGAATATTGTCACTTTTCTAGATTATGGACATGTATTTTTGTACTGTGTTGATAAATGAGTTTTATTATGGAGTAATGTTAAGGATTTGGATTATCGTTATGTGTTTGTTCTGCTTTATTTCTTTTTCCAGTTCCCTTACCCAGTTCCTACAGGTAACGAGCCAACAAAAACTCTGAAGAGTCTGGTATACATCCGGAAGGACTCCCTGCGCCTTGTCAAGTACGTGCCATGCTTTTCAAGTAGTTGATATTACCTCTTGGCAATGCTTGTGGGTCATAAACCATACATATAGCTCTTTGGCAATAGTCTTGTAGTGATGTAAATCATTGTGCAGTGTGCTTGCAGTTTACATGTCATCCCTATGCTTAAACACTCCCCCAACCCCCTCCCCCAAAACCTGGATTTTTTGTGGTTTGTTATAAAATGTTATTGTGATTTAATTGCTAAATTATCTAACATACAGAGTTGGGTGGTGATTATTGTATTTTTGTCTGTGTGCAATATTACACAATTCAATTACAGTACAGTATTCTTTATAATTTAGTGGAAAACTGATCGTATTATTCTAACATTCAAAGAAATTAGTACTGGATGTGTGGAAAATAACAGGAAAAGTCAAAAGTGGGATAGGCAATTGCGTGGTTATTGGTGTGTGCATATGTATACAGGCGTGAATTCATATATATTATTTTTTGCTTCTTATTACTGTAGGGCAATGTTGCACAACAGGATGAACCATGCTGTAAGGTGAAAATTTGATTATATTAGAGCAATGGATATGGGATATTACATTGTATTTTATTTTTATGAACGAGAAGAAAAAGAACTGTATTTATTGAATTGTATTGCATTTGAATCCTCTGTGTCACAATGGATATGTATATATATATATATATATATGTATATGTATATTATATATATATATATGTATATATATATAAATGATATAATTTATTGTGCAGGGCAGTGACTACAGAATATTTGAATAATAGAATATATAATAGTGTAGCGCAATAGCTTCAGAATATTTAAATAATGGAATAAATAATTTTGCAGAGCAACGGTTTCAGGATGTTTTAGTGGTATGAATTTTTGTGCAGAGCAATGGTTACAGGATGTTTTGAATTTAATTATATGAATTTTTGTGCAGATCAATGGCTACAGGATATTTAGATAATGTAATAATTGTACAGAGCATTGGCTGCAATATGTTTTAATGATACGAATTTTTGTGCAGAGCAGTGTCGAAAAGATACTTGATTAATGTAACAAATAATTATGCAGAGCAGTGGATCAGTAATGTTTTTGAATTTGAATTACAGAAATGTTTGAATAATATCATGAATTTTTGTGCAGAGCAATGGCTGGATGTTTTAGTAATATATGCTGTTGTGTAGAGCAATGGCTACAGGATGTTTTAGTAATATAGGCTATTGTGCAGAGCAATGGGTACAGGGTGTTTTGGAAATATAGGCTATTGTGTAGAGCAATAGCTACAGGATGTTTTGGTAATACAGGCAGTTGTGTAGAGCAATACTACAGGATGTTTTGGGAATATTGGCTGTTGTGTAGAGCAATGGCTACAGGATGTTTTAGTGATGTAGGCTATTGTGTATAGCAATGGCTACAGGATGTTTTAGTAATACAGTAATTATAGGCTATTGTGTAGAGCAATGGCTACAGGGTGTTTTAATGATATCATGAATTTTTGTGCAGAGCAATGGCTGCGGAGAAGTTGTCCCTGGATCAGGAGGACTCAAGCACCCAGTACAACATAGAGTTCATGTTTGACTCGGATGTACGATGCACAATCAGGATCCACTACTTTGCCGCAGAAGAGGTTGCGGGAGGGCACATCATGTATGTGGAGATTTTTGTGTCTGGAGTGTGCCCACATCATTTATAACCTCAAGAGAGAGAGACAGAGACAGACAGACAGAGACAGAGAGAGACTTTACATACCTGTGTGTGCATGTGTGCAATGTTAGTTGTAATATATCAGTGGGTTTCATACAAGAAATTAAAGGGGTGTTCCTGCATACAATCAGGGTACATTGCATCTGAATTTTTCATTTCTTTTGCTATGCAAGTTTGATTCTTATATCAAGAAGCGATGTACATAATTAGAGTATGATGCTTTAAAAATTTTTTTTAGAAGGTACAGTTTTGTGAAGGAGACATCTCCATGTCTGTGCATATGTTTAAGAAAATAGGTTGGAGATAAACTGAGAAAATAGAAGTAGAACCAGGAAAAACAGCTAGATCTTAGGACCAGTGCCTGTTGTACTCTGGGTTTCAACCTAGTTAACTTATTCATGAATAACAAAGTTGTGCATCACTGGCGGTGATAGGGCGAAATGTGCTGTGTATCAGGTATCACTCCAAACACGGGTCACAGAGCTCTGAGGTCTACCATTACAAGCGTGGAGTTGCCCAGGTCTTCAGCCAGCCGGGTCATCTCATTGACCCCAGTAAATTTCCTGAAGAAGAGGTAAGGTATACTTTTGAGTTTGTGTTTCTGGTGGCCCTGTGTCATTTTGCTTTGATGTGAGACTGTTATTTCTTTTCTTAAATGTGAGCATTCCTTTCTTGTTTTTTTATGCCTTTATTTTTGTACGCTTGTTCTTTCTTTAAATAAGTTTTCAGAGAATTTAAACAGGTTTAATGCAGTGATGACTCTAATTCCGTGTAGCTGAACCCTTTTTTACTGCTGAGAAAAGAAAGAAAACCACGCATATGTTTCTTTGTGGGATTGACAGAAAGCATGATTCAGCACCTGAGAAATCTACACAACACCTGTGTAAGAGTCACAGACCACTTTCAGTCTTATCATGTCCTAGTGACATGGAGACAACTATGTGAAAAGTATGACCATGAGTGCTGCATGGAAACAAGTTCTCCTCTTGATGTGTTACACAATGTTGGAACACCCAGCCACATTTTGTGTTGCTTGAGCCACTAGTGGGATTATGAATGCAATCCCTCTAAAACAACAGCAGCAACAAAAATAGCAGGGAAGCAGTAAGTTAAATGACCTACCAGAAATAGACGGACATGAAAAGGAATGGAGTTGATTTGTAATAGCTGTCGTTAAAACTGAAATTGCTGGTTATAATAATTAAACTGCTGGTCGTGAAAGGCCTTGACCCAGAGACTGTCCGTGCATGACCAATGTTGTGCAGCACAGACAAAACACTGGAGATGAAGACACACACACACACACACACACACACACACACACATACACACACTCATACACGCACACACACTTCAAAATTTGTGAAGTTAACCCTGATGCATGCTATCATGGATGTGCTTTTTAAGGATTTTCACAATCACCATCCAAGTCTTTTGACCTTTCTTTTAACCCTTTCATCACCAGAAGTGCAGAGCTAGCTCACTGCACAAACCAGCTGAGCAGCAGGACACTTCTGTCAAAACCAGCTGTGCAGGAGAGGGAAAACTGTGTCACCACCAACCCACTTTAAACTGCCACACCTTCGCTTCTACTCATTCAGTCTTCTTCATTCATAGCTCATTTTAAAGGGCAAAGAATGCAAATTATGTAAGCATTTTTAATTGAATGAACACATTGACTGAAGTATGTACTTTTGAATAGTTTTCACATACTCTTATTGTTTTAAACATAAAATACACTATTTCAAGTGAAAAATGAACACACAGACTGGGAAATACAACTGGAAACATAGACATATCACAGTTTTATAAAATGTGCACTCACCTTTGTGAAGGTATGAGAAGAACACACACACACACACACACACACACACACACACACAGAGTATCACCAGCATTTTCATTAGAGAAAACACCACCACCACACACACTGCATGTTGCAAAACTGGAAAGTTTCATGGTTCCTTTCACAAATGTCTTTGTACATTATTAAATAATGTATTTCTGTCAATTTGATATATCCAAAAACCCCCCAAAAAAACACACTAAAAAAACACCACATCATATTTGGAAACATCAACACCATGCACACTCTGTATTGCAATACTGGAAGGTTTCATGGCTCTTTTCACAAATGTCTTTGTACATTATTAAGCGTCTTTGTGTTACTTGTCAATCATTCTTGACCGGTCTGGCGAATTCTTCTCCATTGTCACTGTCAGCAATCGGCACACCAGTGGGAGAATTATTGTCTAAAATCGTTTGCAGTGCTGACATGGTGTTGTAAACACCATTTTGTTTGTTTCCTGAAGTGCTGGCCATGCTTTGCCTGGAGAAATCTGCTAAATAAATTGGGAAATGTTAGACAACGTGCATCAACTTGCAACTCGAACGTAGAATAGATGTTCTGGAAACATGTGATATGAACATTTTGAACTTGTGTGGTTTCACGAAAAGAAGAATGAGCAAGGTTGGTAACTCTAGTGTACAAGTCGCCGGTCGGTGCCCGAGGCGTTGAACGCACAAGTCGCCGATCGGCGTCTGAAACGTTCCATTAGGAAGTTGCTGATTGGCGTCTGAACCGTTGAAAGGCTCAAGACCACTGAACACATTGGGCAACAGTTGTAGGCTGTGACAAAGTAGCTTGCTATGATGTGTTCAGCTGATGCATTGCCTTGTTGTGTGATGCTTGTGTGCAGTGGCAGTACAGTGTGGAGAAGGAGATCTATCCCATTGTCATACACTGTATGGTGGAAGAAGAGGGTAAGTGGTGGTATGCAAAGTGCCAGACTCACTGCAGGATATATGTTATGCCTGACCTCAGTGTTGTGTTGGGTTGTGTTGTAATGTATTGCATTGCATTGTATTGTATTGTATTACTTTTTGTAAGAACAGATTTCTGAGTGTGAAATTCGGTCTGCTCTCCCCAGGGAGAGCTTCTTGTTGTAGTGCAGTGCCACCAGTTTTCTTTTTCTTTTTATCTGCCTGCAGTTGTAGTTGTTTTCCTGTCAGAGTGGATTTTTCACCAGAAGTTTGCCAGGTACAACCTTTTTATTGACATTAGTTCATTTACATGCACTAAATGCATGCTATACACCTTGGTTTATCTCCTCATCGGAATAACTAGCGTCAAGGTCTAGTGGAGGGGGAGAAAATACTGGCAGAATGTGGGATTCGATCCTGTTTGCTCAAATTCTCTTGTTCTTTAGGCGGATGGTGCATGTTATTACTAGTCGTCCTGCTAGGAACATGACATTGACAGTAGAATGGGAAAATGGTTCTTCTCTACAATATTTTATTAACTAACATTTTCAAAGTGTTTATGTATTGAGCTTGCATTACCAAAAACATAAAGTGTATGTGTGTGGTCGCCTGTGTTTTCAGGCGCACACATATATGCATGCATGCATGCATGCACCACTTACAGTCCCTGTGGTCACATCATGTGCTTAAGTGTCAGAGGGCAGTAAGTTCAAGTGAGCATAAGGCAGTGATTTCTTACTGATATCAAAGTGTCATGAATGTCTGGTGACAAACTGTAATTTACTTTGCACACACATGTGCTTGGTGATTCACGGACACACAGATGCATGATTTACATATTAAATTAAAGAACAAATGCACATACACACTCACCTTCACATTATCATTTCACATACATTAATACACTTATTTTAAAACATAGTTACACACACAGACACAGACACAAACACACACACACACACACACACACACACACGTGTGTGTGTGCGCACACACACACACACACACACACTCCCACTCTCTCTCTCTCTCTCTTGCACCCTTGAAAAAACAAGAAGAAGAAGTAACAAGCAGTTTACATCTGTGGACAGAGCACATAGGCCACTCGCACATCATGTACGCTGTGATCGAAAAAAGCCCAGAGGGAAGCTACATCATCAAGCCGCTGAAGCAGAAGCAGTTTGTGGATGGTCTCTGCTACCTCCTGCAGGAAATCTATGGCATTGAGAACAAGAACATGGAGCGCCTTAAGGTGAGACTTACGCACACATACTTTGGCTGGGTTGTTTGAGGAGCAACCTTTTCAGCATCAAGCTAGTTAAGCATACTTTCTTACTTATTCATTACTTACTATTTTAGTTTACTTACATTTTATTCCAGTGTTTGCACATGTTGAACAGTGAATTTTTGTACCTTGGTTTTGGCAGTAAACCAGTCTTGAGTTTTGAATTTACCTTTGTTGAAATAGTGCAGACTTAGGAAAAATCTTGATGCGAAGTAAAGTTTGGGTGGCAGAGATTGCACATCCAACCCAGTCCAGTTGTGTGTTCACAGTGGCTGTTCATTCGTTTTGGTGTATTCTCTTTGTTTCTGTCTTTTCTTTTCTTTTTTCTTCTTCTTTCTTTTATTTTTACTGCTTGTTCAGTCATTGTTGATTTCTCTGTCTTTTTTTGTCTTTTTCAATTTGTCTTTCAAAGATGTGTTCGCAGGTTTGTGTGATGTTTCAGTGGACCATAATCCTTGAGATTCTGATTGAGTTAAAAAAAACAAATCTTTTAGCATTGTCTGTTTAGTTTGGGCTGATTTTTTAAATATTATTATAATAATAATGTAGAAAATATAGCACTGGAAATTTTAAATTGTTGTGGAAAGAACATAACTGTTCTCCATACTGATCAGTCTGTTGGAGCATGAATTCCTGCTAGAGAGAAGTTGCGCGCCCCTTTTGCAGGTGTTCGAGCTTTGCTTCACCCATTTTATATGACTTCATCTGTCTTCAGCCAAATCAAATGTATTTTCCTTTTATAGTATTGTTTTCACTTTCACATCTCACTTTGAGCTAGCTGAAAAGACACTCAAAATGGAGTTGATAACCGATGATGTTTCATTTAGCATCGATTATTTTCATATATGACGTTATCCTGATCATTGTGGAGATCTCCCCAGCCCCATTGCATTATTCCTGAAAAGATCACAGAAAGAAAACAGTCAACTGTCATCTGTTGACATATCGCTGATTACATTGTTCCTCAAACACTGGAGATAAGAAATAGTAGTCAGCTGTGTTGATATGTTGACACACTGCTGATTATGTTTATTCTCAGAATAGTACAGTAAAGAAACAGCACTTTTTCATCAGCAGTCAAATATGATGATATCTTTGATGATACCTTGACAAAACCACTGAATGAATTATTCGCCAAAAGAGTGCTGTGAAAAATAGCAGTCAGCTGTGATGATACCTTGACATACTTACATCATTCCTCAAAGTGTAATAATCATACGCAGTGATGGTGTGTTGACATACTGCTGATTACCTTAGTCATGAAAGAATACAGTAAGAAAATAATAGTCGGCTGTGAAGATATGCTCACATACAGCTGATTATATCATTCCTGAAAAGAGTATTGTAAGGAAATAGTTGTTGTCTTTGATGATACTTCGACAAACCTGCTGATGACGACTGAACACTTTCACACAGGATGTTGACCCCGACGAAGAGGTGGAGGACAGCGGGGCGGAGTGCGTCATCTGCATGTCAGACATGCGCGACACACTCATCCTGCCGTGTCGCCACCTGTGCCTGTGCAGCGCCTGTGCCGAGTCGCTGCGCTACCAGGCCAGCATGTGCCCCATCTGCCGGGTGAAGTTCCGGGCTCTGCTGCAGATTCGTGCCATGAGGAGAAAGCTGCCGCCCGTGTCTGGGCAACAGCAGGTAGGTCGGAGGATGGAGTGGAGTGTTGGCCTAGAGGTAACGCGTCGGCCTAAGAAGCGAGAGAATCTGAGCGCACTGGTTCGAACCACACTGGCAGTCGTCAGTATTTTCTCCCCCTCCACTAGACCTTGAGTGGTGGTGTGGACGCTAGTCATTTAGCGCATGTAAAAGAACACATTGCAGCAAAAGGGCTGTCCCTGGTAAAATTCTGTAGAAAAATCCACTTTGATAGGAAAACAAATAAAATTTCAGGCAGAATAAAGAAAAAAAAGAAAGAAAAAAAAAAGGGTGGCGCTGTCAGTGTAGTGACTCGCTCTCCCTGGAGAGAACAGTCCTGAATTTCACACAGGGAAATCTGTTGTGACAAAAAGAGTAATACAAATACAAATACAATGGGTATCTTGATATACAGAGTTCTTGAAAAGTTAAGGACCACATGGGAGGGTGGAGGATGGATCACGGGTGTATTAACTGTACAGGATTCACAAAAAAGTTAAGAATCACCTGACAGGATGGAGTACCCTTGGGCATGTCAGTATTCAAGGGTCACAGAAATTGAGGACCATGAGGGAGGGAGGAGAACACAGGGATGTATTGATATACGGGGCTCACAAAAAGTTAAGTACCACCTGGAAGGGTGGAGGACCCATGGATATATGGATATAGCGAGTTCATAAAACGTTAAGGATATATGCCTGCGTGTGGGTAACAGCAGGAAGGGTGGTAATTGGACCATGGTTGTATTGATGTAGAGTTCATAATAAGTTAAGGACCACATACCTTTGTCTGGGCAACAGCAGGAAAGTGGTAGATGGACCATGGTTGTACTGATGTACAGTTCATAAAAAGTTAGGGACCACATGCCTGTGTGTGGGCAACAGCAGGACGGGTGGTAGATGGACCGTGGTTGTACTGATGTACAGTTCATAAAAAGTTAGGGACCACATGCCTGTGTGTGGGCAACAGCAAGAAGGGTGGTAGATGGACCATGGTTGTACTGATGTACAGTTCATAAAAAGTTAGGGACCACATGCCTGTGTGTGGGCAACAGCAGGAAGGGTGGTAGATGGACCATGGTTGTACTGATGTACAGTTCATAATAAGTTAGGGACCACATGCCTGTGTGTGGGCAACAGCAGGAAGGGTGGTAGATGGACCATGGTTGTACTGATGTACAGTTCATAATAAGTTAGGGACCACATGCCTGTGTGTGGGCAACAGCAGGAAGGGCGGTAGATGGACCATGGTTGTACTGATGTACAGTTCATAATAAGTTAAGGACCACATATCTTTGTCTGGGCAACAGCAGGAAGGGTGGTAGATGGACCATGGTTGTATTGATATACAGTTCATAAAAAGTTAGGGATCACATGCCTGTGTGTGGGCAACAGCAGGAAGGGTGGTAGATGGACCATGGTTGTACTGATGTACCCCACCCCACCCCCATGGTGTTGCAGACAATACAAGTGGAAATTTTTGGAGCAAACTAGATCACGACAGCAGATTTTTACTGCTGTTGAAGTGATTGAAATGCTTCAGACTGAAGGTTTCTGCATCGACGAAGATGATGAAGACATTGAATAAAGTATCTGCAGTGAAGAAAGCTACCAGCAAGAAGGTACTGACAGTGACTCAGCTTCTGAGGGCTGTGAAGAGAGGGAGGGGGGTGGGTGTACTCACGATGGTAGAAGAGGGATCAGTGGGTAAAGTACCGGGAGTTTCATTCATATACTTTGTGTTTTGTATTTTTTGTGATTCTTTTCCTAACCCTAACAAAGGGGTCATCTGCAGGGGAAAGCAAGGGAGAAAACTATTTGTCCGGAGTGAGTTAACCCAGTTATAGTTAGCACACACACACACACACACACACACACACACACACACACAGACACACACACACACACACACACACATCTTTGTGGTCACAGTGTGTGTGTGGGTACTACAGACGGAGCCGGACGAGAACCCGGTGAGCCAGGAGGGGGTACCTGCGGGCTTTGAGGCCATCTCCCTTGTGGAGGCTCTGAACGGTCAGGTGGTGCCACAGAATGGCCAGACTGAAGGTGAGACCTGATCC
>NC_134893.1:46901973-46924473 GCF_041734735.1 Babylonia areolata | reverse complement strand
CAGTATCCCCACCTTCTGGAAATTCTTTGCATGAAAATCACTTTCTGTCTCCTCTCTTATTTGTCTCTACCTTTTTTCCCCCCTCTCCTTTTCTTTTTGTTGTCTCTACCTTTCTTATTTTCTGCCTTGCTGGTCTATTCCTTTCTTGTTTTCTGCCTTGCTGGTCCATTCCTTTCTTGTTTTCTGCCTTGCTGGTCCATTCCTTTCTTATTTTCTGCCTTGCTGGTCTATTCCTTTCTTGTTTTTTGCCTTGCTGGTCCATTCCTTTCTTATTTTCTGCCTTGCTGGTCCATTCTTTTCTTGTTTTCTGCCTTGCTGGTCCATTCAATTCTTACTTTATTTTCTGCCTTGCTGGTCCATTCCTTTCTTATTTTCTGCCTTGCTGGTCCATTCCTTTCTTTGTTTTCTGCATTGCTGGTCCATTTCTTATTTTATTTTCTGCTTGCTGGTTTGTTCCTTTCTTATTTTCTGCCTTGCTGGTCCATTCCTTTCTTATTTTCTGCCTTGCTGGTCCATTCCTTTCTTATTTTCTGCATTGCTGGTCCATTCCTTTCTTTGTTTTCTGCATTGCTGGTTCATTCATTTCTTATTTTATTTTCTGCTTGCTGGTTTGTTCCTTTCTTATTTTCTGCCTTGCTGGTCCATTCATTTCTTATTTTCTGCCTTGCTGGTCCGTTCCTTTCTTATTTTGTTTTCTGCCTTGCTGGTCCATTCCTTTCTTATTTTATTTTCTGCCTTGCTGGTCCATTCCTTTCTTATTTTCTGCCTTGCTGGTCCATTCCTTTCTTATTTTCTGCTTTGCTGGTCCATTCATTTCCTGAAAGTGTTTTTCTATTCTTCAAGCTGTCAGAATTTGAGTTCTGATGATGTGGGTTTCTTCTTATTTTTTTCATTTATTTATTTTTTCACCCACAGACGGAGGTCCCCAGAGAAGAACACAATGGGGGGAGTGCCGGAGGAGCTGCCATCGAACAACAGAGGCCAGGTGTTGATGGCTCGCAACAACAGCAAGGTATCCTGAGACTGTAGAGTACATGAAGAGAAGTGATTGTTAAGTAGTCATCAAGGAAACCACCTGCAGTTTTGCTGTTGTCGCAACGTGAGCGTGTCTTTGCAAGTTTCATAGCTCTGTGTTGTGAGTGCGTGTGTGAGTGAGTGTTTCCGTCCTCTTTCTCCACCCACACCCCCTCCCTACGCCCCCTCCCTATCTCCCTTTCCATGTCTTCATCCGGTTGATGACTTGTCTTCTTCTTCTTTCTTTCTTTCTAGCCAAAGTCCATGGAAGGCTGGTCTGGACCTCCAGCGAGTGGAGAAATGTGTTTACAGCTGAGCACCGGAGACATGGCCGATGATGAGAGAGAGGACAGTTCCACAGAGCCAGAGCCTGACTATGAACTGGAAGAGGAGGTGGAAGAAGGTGCGTCTGTTATTCTTTGTGAGTGTTTTTTTAAATTTTTTTTCCTTAAAACACAAGTATTGTTGGACGCATTAGGAGATGTCACAACATAGATATAATGAGACAGTGCAGCACAAAGTGCAAGCAGAACAGAGCTCTGCAAACAGTGTCACACTGCACAGCAAACCACCACACTGCATGTATTGACTCGCTGCTGGAAAGTTCAGCTGATTCAGTGATACACAATGCCCCAGGATTGATTTTAGGAATGTAAGTGTCGTGTCACTCCACCCCATGCCATGCCATACCACATCAAAACACACACTCCACATCACACACTGTACCACATCATTCTGCACTGCACCACATGATGTACACATAGTGCGCTGCAGTGGAAAGTAACTTGTGAACAGATGTTATGTTGTATTGATGTCTCAGTAAACCATGTCTTTATATATTAGTGTGCAGTTTGATTTTGGTACCCAGGTCATTCCTGTAGCTTGAAAATTTTTAGTGTGCAGATATCATTGGATGATAGGACATTTCAGAACTTTGAACACAAGGTGGGATGGGACTGCAGGCAGAAGTCATTGGGCATGTTTGTCTGGGTGATCAAGGAGATTGTCCTGTCTCACTTGTAAAATAAATCAGATTTTAGCAATATATATTTTTTGTGGAGAGCGGGGATGGCGACTGATTTTCCTCTCACCATTAGCGTCTCACAGTTTCCAGAGCTCTTTCAGTTTGTTTGTTGCTCAAATGGATTTTTTCAGCTCTGTTTCTGGGGAGGTCAGTCTTGTATGTTGATTCGACGGGCGCAATAGCCAAGTGGTCAAATCGTTGGACTATCAATCTGAGGGTCCCAGGTTTGAATCTCGGTGACGGCGCCTGGTGGGTGAAGGGTGGAGATTTTTCTGATCTCCCAGGTCAACATATGTACAGACATGCTAGTGCCTGAAACCCCTTCATGTGTGTACGCAAACAGAAGATCAAAATACACACGTTAAAGATCCTGCAATCCATGTCAGCGTTCGGTGGGTTATGGAAACAAGAACATACCCAGCATGCACACCCCCGAAAGTGCAGTATGGCTGCCTACATGATGGGGTAAAAATGGTCATACACGTTCAAGTCCACAAGTGTATATAGGAGTGAACATGGGAGTTGCAGCCACAAACGCAGAAGAAGAAGAAGAAGTATGTTGATTCCGGAAAAGAAGGCAAGAATCAGACTTGCAAGGCAGGTTTCTCGTTTTGTTTCAGGGCAGTTCAAGTGATCACCACCTCTGGCGAAAACTGGGATCACCACATTTTGCTTGACATGTATATTTTCAGTTGTTATCAGTATGATTAAAATCATAAATGGTGGTGCAGTTATTATCTTGGTCAAGTGGTGAGTTGTGAAGAACAGAGTACGGTTGGCTGCTTCACATATTTTGCTCTCTCCTCAGCCCTGTTTGTCTACAGCTCCTCACCAGTGACACAAACAAAGAGTTGTGATACTGTTTCTTTTCTTTCAATTATTTTTTTCATTTCACGCCATGGTATGAAGGAATGAAAGTCCTGCGAAATTACATATTTGTTTCTTTGGGTTGTTTTGGGGTTGTTTTTTTTTGTGCATATGTGTTTAAACAAGATACTTTTGTTGAAAGAAAACACAGTGCAGCAATATACATTAAAACATGGAGCATAACTAGAAGAAGGTTATGAAGTGTTGAGGTATGTTTCTTGTATTTACCCTACATGTAAGCTGTTGGGGACTGAGCAACAATGGTTGGAAGTTGTATAACCTTCTCTTAAACCTATAAAAAAAAGGAAAGAAGAAAAGGCTACTTATTAACTTTTCATTTTTGTGTGCCATTCTCTTAAACTTTAAAAAAAAATAGAAAGAAAGAAAAAGTTACTTGTTAGCTAGCTTTAAAAAAGTAGAAAGAAAGAAAAAAATACTTGTTGGTTGTTTTGTGACCTTTCTCTTAAACTTAAGAAAAAAACAAAACAAAAAAAACCGAAGAAGAAAAAATCACTTTCTGACTGTTTGTGTACCTTTCTGTTAAAGTTTAAGAAAGAAAGAAAAAAAATACTTGTTGATTGGTTGTGACCTTTCTCTTAAACTTATAAAAAAAAACCCCACCCCAAAACAAAGAAGAAAAAATCATTTACTGGCTGTTTGTATACCTTTCTGTTAAAAGTTTAAGACAGAAAGAAAAACATTTCTTGTTAGTTGTTTATGTGCCTGTGTCTTGAACTACAGTGTGTTGATTGTGGCTACACAACAGAAGAACTTAAAAAGCCAAAAGAAGCAAAAAGTGACTTGTTGCTTGTTTTCAACGCTCTCCTTTCTCTGGTTTGTTGTTGCGACTGCACAGAAAGCTACACCTTGTCGGACACCCAGGGCATGATGTCGTCAGAGTCCGTGGTGTCTGGTACATTGTCGGGTCAGCTAAGCAGCCCGGAAATGGAACCTCTGCATGTCAACACAGAAGTGCGGCTCATGATGGCAGAGGTGCCAGGTTCCGGAACGGAGGGCTCCAGCTTCGGGAGCAACTGCAGCTCTCACGCTCTTCTCAATTCCGGAGACACCACTGAGGATGGGGAGCAGAAGATGACAATTTAAGACAACCGTAAGGGGATGGGAGGGTGGGTGGAAAAGTGAGGCAGGGTGTGCGCAGAAAGAAACGCCAGCAGGACTGCGGAGATGTTGGGCGATGAAAGTGTAAAGAGGCTGCGAGGTTCTGTATGAACGCGAGTTTCGTGTTGTGCGGGAGAGAGCGAGTGAGGGTGTTGCTAAAGAACCCATGTCATGAAGGTGCATACTAAGAGCTCAAAATATGTGAAGAGCTGGTGAATTGTGAAAGCAATTGACATTGTTTTGTTTATTGTATTTAGATATATGTTTTGTTTATTGTATTCAGAGATAATAGACCAGAATATGTAAAGATGTCTGATCAGTGATCATAATGATGTGGATAGAAAGATGTGATAATGAATTGAAGTTTGCGAAAGACGGTGTACATAAGCAGTTGTGTGTTTATTAAGTGAATGAATGTTTCATGTAATGCAGATTTGGAAAGCTGAATGACAGTGGCCATTTTCCTTTAAAAAGAAAAGGATAAAAAGTAGATAGCAGTCGAGCACTGGGGAGTATTCAGGTTTGGAGAGGGAATCACTTTAAAGATAAAGTTTATAACTGTTGTATATTTTGGAAGCACTGACAGATGATTTTAGGTGTTTTATATTTTTTGTTATTTCATTTTTTAGGAAAGATCCTCCAGACAAGTATTGTCAAAAAAATATGAAGTATGTTGTTTTTCGCATGTTTTGTTCAAAAATAAGTGAAAAAAGGCCACTGTTCCATAGGTGTTGGGTGGACATTTAAAATTTAAATACCTCCTTTTCTAAACAGATTGGATGCTGTTTTCTGTGTGACTGGCGTATTTCCTGCATTGTAATGATACATGATCTGACATTTTGTGATATGATGTGAAATCTACGCACATTGACTTCACTGTTTTATTTCAAACCTTTCTTATTGTAAGTATCTTTTTTTTGATCCCCTGGTGATTGCACCATGAGTGAGCTGCATGGCACTAATTTTAGATGACCTCTTGCACCAAACATCAGTAGGAGTGTGCTGTTCACGAAAGTGCAGAATGGATCAGAAAAAAGAGGGAGGTGAAGTTGTGTATTGTGTTCTGTTCACAGTTCCTACCTCCCTTTTAACTTTTCTGGACCTTTGAGAACATGTTTTGAAAAATAGATTTTTAATGATTTAAGAAAGTTTTAAAGAAAGCATAATTAAAGGAAACAGGGAAACTGACTCAAGACTGGCAGGTTACAGTCAAACTGATTAGATCTTAAAAAAAAAAAAAAAAAAAAAAAAAAGCTGATGTTGACAGAACTTAGGTGGTGGTGGGGAAGAGTTAGTTTAAATTATTGAAAAAAATTATGAAAAAAAACCGCTTTTTTGTTGCCTTATTAATAATCAATGCCAGTTCAGTGGCTTTACCTCCCCCCGCCCCACCCCCTTCCCTGCCTCTTCTCTGCATGCCACAGATCTGGAGTCTCCCATATACATCTTCCCTCAGGTTCACTGCTGCTTCATTCCCAGTGCCGGGGCAGTCCACTGGGACCTATTGATGTTAGTTTGCCAAGGGGCAGTAAGAAGGGAAGAGTGTGTGTGCAGTATTGCCTGTGATGTGTGCAGAAGTTAAAGCTTTTGGTGCACCATAGTATTGCTGCATTCTTGCATGCCTTGCTTCTCTCTCCCTCTCTCTCTCTCTTTCCTCCCTCTACTTCTGTCCTCACATTTCATACATGCACACATGCCCCCCAAACTCACTCACACAGACATGGAGAGACTGATCTCTTTTAACTTTGTGTTTTCTCCTGAGTGATTGAGATGAAGAGTGATCATGTAGGGAAAAGGGATGATGTGCAGATATCTGTATCTATGATTTTATATATATATCATATAATATAATATATATATATATATATATGTACAGTTATAAAAGCTATGCACAAGCTTACTGTTTTGTCATTGTTATGTACTGTAAAACAGTATTTGGAGAAAACAAAGTATGGCGTTGATGCGTCATGGGAGATTACATGCAGTGTCATTGAAGTGGTGACAATTACTTCCCTTCCAAACGATACTTTGTCTCTTAGAAAAATGCTTCTTGCTACTAGTGTATGTTGTTGTTGTTTTTCTTTAATTTGCATTTGGATTTTATTTTATAGATTAAGACTCGCTGGCTCTGCTTGATAAATTAAGACTTGGAATTTGCCAGAGGAAGAAATGAGCATATAATATTTTGTACATAGGCATTCATGTTCTGTTTTCAGTGCTGTTATTGTGTGTGTGTGTGTGTGTGTGTGTGTGTGAGGAGAAAAAATTGAAACATATTCAGTTTCTGAAATAGAAGGTCAGAGTGTTGTAATTCCACCACTTGCACACAAAGAATGTCGTTGTTTTTTTGATGTTGAAGTTTTCATACTTAGATTTTTATTTGTTTCATACTTGGTTTTTATTTGTTTATTTATTTCAGCACACATCCTGGTATTTGTAATCAATTGTTTTGAGGAAACAGAATATTTTTTTTTGTTCTGTGAGTTATTACAAGGTGCATTATTCAATGCAAATGTATAAAAAAAAGTCACAGTTATAAAAAGAGATGTCCGTCACGTGATTAATTTGACTGTAACATGTTTGGGATTATCAACTGCATTTGGTTTGCACTTCATGTATTTGCCCTTGTAAAATACACCTTTTCTGCTGTTTGAATATGTGATTGTATGTTTGTGAATGTAAGATATATGTATCTGTATGTATATATTTGTAATTGGACTGAGCTTTGTAATATAGAAAAGCAATTCAGAAAGGCTTTTATTGTGTTTTGAGTCAGTGTGTCATGACTCTGGGTGTGTGTGTGTGTTGTGTGTGTGAGTGTGTGTGTGTGTGTGTGAGTGTGTGTGTGTGTGTGTGTGTGTTGTTTACATTTCAAGTGACAACCCTTCAAGACCCACCAAGTTTTATTTTAGTTTCATGTTTCTCTTGCGGCAGTGTTGATCTGGTATAAATCTGTGTTTTCCATTCACTTCTTTCCATTGAATGCTCCAGGAAAAATGTTAGAAAAGTTGACGTCATTTTTTTCCCCTTCTTCCTCATGCTATTTACAGCTGTACAAAGACTGACAATTTTCTCTGACCCCACCCCGCCCCCCCTCACCCCCTCTACCACCCCTCCCTCCCATCCAGGGAAGATCACATGGTTTCCTGCAGAAAAAAGCCACAAACTGATTACGTCATTGAGTATTAACGTCATGGAAATGAACACTTTATCAGTATGCGTGCATGACAAGCAGGGAACTTGCTGTCTTGATCGATGGGTGACCCCGTAGAGACAGCATACTTATGCTGCTGGAGACTCTAATGACTGCTTGTGAGGGAGAAGGGGGGACTAATTCGATCCAGCATTTTTGACATGAGCATGTTACTGGCTGATGCACGTGTGCAGGGTTTATGAATATTCATACTGACTTGCCTCAGGCGAGGGGGCCAGAATCTGATTAACTGATCTTGGCTTTTCCCATGAGAGTGACACAGGCTGCTTACTTTCTGTTTGTGATGGATGTCGTTTCTTCCCGGGGGTAGATCTGTTTCACTCTTTTGCATGCGCCGGCATGTACATGTTGTGTGTGTGTGTGTGTGATGTGCGTATGTGTGTGCACGTGCATGCATACGAGCATGTGTGTGTGTGCGCGTGTGTGTGTGTGCCTGTGTGTGTGTGAGTGTGTGACAGAGTTTTCCAACAACCTTGGGGGATGCCCGTGTGTATGCGTGAAAGCACAAGCATATATGTGTGTGCGAGTGTGCTGGTGTGCGTGTGCACATGCGTGTGTGTGTGTGTGTCACAGAGCTTTCCGACAATCTGGGGTTTCAGTTATCAAAGGATTAAAGCCGACAATAATTCACACATGCTGTGTGGAGTGGTGACCTAGCGGCCGAGGTGAGGCGTTCACCAAGGAGGCGAAAGAATCAATGTCCGAATGAGGTGCAGGATCAAATACCACTGATGCTTGCCAGCACTTTATTTTCTCTCCTGGTCTCCATCAAGTTAGACCTTGAGCAGTGGTCTGAATGCTGGTCTTTCGGACTGATATAGGGAATAAACTTAACTGAGGTTCCGTGTGTAGCATTTACTTAGTGCATGTAAAAGAACCCTGGCACGGTAACAAATGGGGTTATTCTGTGGAAGAAGCCACTTTAGTAGCTCTGAAACCAAAATACACTTAACTGCAGACAGGAAAAGAAGGGTGGTGCGGCAATGCTCAGAGGTCAGTGACATGCTGTCCCCACCAGGGGGATATCAGTCTGAATTTCACACAGAAAAATATGCGGAAAAAAAAAGAAGAAAAAAAGAAAAAGCAATGCAGCTCATTGCAATGCAATGCAATCAGATCCAATCCAATCCAACTTGACACAACGCAATACAGTACAATACAATACAATACAGTACAGTACAATATACAGTACAATACAATACAATACAATACAGTACAATACAATACAATACAATACAACTCAGTACAATACCTAAGCTGATGAGCCCATTAGCATCGGGAATCCCCTGAAGGGAGAAAGGGGTTAGGGGTAGGGGTGGGAAGGAGGGAGGAAGAGGTACGGGCACGGGGTGGGCATCCCCGAGTCGCCGCCGAATGCCAACCTTACTGACAGCTTAAAACGTTGCATGGGAGGCAACACCGGCCCAGAATGTTAGAAACGGTTACTTCGCTTGACGAAAGAGCCAAAAGCAGTCAGACAGCGATGCAAGGGAAATGAACGTTTTGGACACAAAAAAAGGAGTACACGCTGTGGTTGCCTCCCTTGGACTGAAACTCGCTCGCTCTCTCTCTCTCTCCCCTCCCCCCCTTGTCCACCCACTCTTTCTCTCTCCCTCCAGCTCTTTCTCATATCTTCTACCTTTTCTTTTTGTTTTTTTCCCTCTTTAAAGAAAACAACTTTTTTTTTCATTTTTATTTCTATTTTTTAGAATAAATTTTTACGAGGGAAATAGATGAACAAATATAAGGGTTACTGTTACTATTACTATCATCATCATTATCATTATTGTTGTTATTATTATTATTGTTGTTGTTGTTGTTGTTGTTTTATATGTCTTTTTCCTTAATGTTATTTTCAATGACATTATTTTTTTCATAACACAATGGACACTTAGAAGAAAAGAAGAAAGAAAATTAGAATAGATATAAAAGACAAGCGCTTCCGTCATAGGAATTTTCCTTTGAAAATTTGACCAAGAGTATGATGTTGCCTCAGTACTGCAGAATCGATGACTTTTTCCCAGGATGAAGGTTTTACTGAGACATCACCAGCGCTTTCTGCTTGTCAATGGAATGACAAACATAAATCGCCGTAGTGGGCAAATACCCAAATGCAGCAGGACGACACGAAGGCCCACTTGCCTTTAAACAATGTAGTACAATTTCACCACACGTGCACCTACGGACACACAAACGTAGCAACTGAGACACACTTTCACGCAGAACTGAACACACACACGCACACACACACACACACGTGCGCGCGCACGCGCACATGCATACATACATAGAGGCAACCGCACACATTTGAATTGGCTTCAGCAAGACAAAAGCAGAACATGCCTAGTTCTGGCCGAAGGCTTGGAAAAACGTGATCAATATGTATTAAGAATTCCAGTGCGTCACAGCGCAGAATTGCAGACACACACACAGCCACACAGACATACGCGCATACGCGAATACGCACAGGCACACACACACACACACCAAAAGTTAATAATAATAATAAAAAAAAAACCCCAACAGAAAGCAACAACAACAACAACAACACACACACACACACAAACCGAAAAAAACTGAAAAACAACAACAACAACAGCAACAAACAACAACTCTACTTTGGAAACAAAGACACACACACAGACATACAGAAACAGAAACAACACACACACGCGCACACAGACACACAGGCACAGAAATACCCCTTCCCCCGCCCTCCATCCACCTCCCTCCCCACACACAATACACTTCTGTTCTCTAATTACTCCCAAGGAAAAAAAAAACAAAAAAAAAAAAACCTTCGCTAAAACAAGTTTACTTTTCACCAGGCCGAACTTCTTCAACGAATTTCTTTGTCTCACGAAGGACAGGCAAGCGACTCACTCAGAATCTCAGTGGCAAAGTTAGTGTGTTCCTTTTGGGAATTTCAAATGACGTCCACCAGTCGAGAAGTTGTGTGTTGAATGTAGTGTTTGTCTTGGGTGTTTAGTGGAACTGAGTTGGGCTGGCCACACTGAATTCCCCTTTAGTCCCCCCCCCCTCCCTCCCCCCCCACCCCCCCCCCTCCTCCCTACTCTCACTGAATAAAACAGAATCTGGTAGCGGTGAATGATTTAAGAGATCGGGCAGGAAACAAGATGCATGTTCTTTTTCTTCCATGTTGGAGAACACACACACACACACACACACACACACACACACACACACACACACACACACACAAAACACTCACAACACACACACACACACACACACACACACACACACACACACAAAACACTCACAACACACACACACACACACACACACACACACACACACACACACACACACACAGACGAAAGAGACAGACAGATCGGTGGATTGGCTGGGTCTGGAACACGTTTTTTGTGTGTTTTTTTAATGCCAGCTATATTGATAAGTTTTAGATGTCATCTGTAAGTTTTATTTATAACCTTAATATGGTTGTGTGTGTGTGTGTGTGTGTGTGTGTGTGTGTGTGTGTGTGTGTGTGTGTGTGAAGTTTAAATATTGAATACTAAGAAAGTTGACTGTTCATTTTGAACCTTAATGTGTGTGTGTGTGTGTGTGTGTGTGTGTGTGTGTGTGTGTGTGTGTGTGTGAGTGAGTGTGAGTGTGTGTGTGTGTGTGTGTGTGTGTGTGTGTGTGTGTGTGAGTGAGTGTGTGTGTGTGTGTGTGTGTGTGTGTGTGTGTGTGTGTGTGTGTGTGTGTGTGTGTGTGTAAAGTTTTTCATGTTACAGCTGAATTTAAAAAAAAAATTTTCACACTTTTAATGAAATGAATTACCTAAAAAAAAACACACACAAAAAAACAAACAAACAAAAAAACAAAACAAAACAACACAAAACAAAAACAACAACATTTTTTCTGCGGTCATGCCATAAAAATGCTTTCAGCCTATCCATTTTAACCCCAACAAAGCATTTCGTTCATTGTCCACTCATTGTCAGTCACATTGAGAAAGAACACACCACACCTGCCAAACGCAGAATGATACAAAACGAAATAAGCCTTTTGAACACACACACACACACACACATACACACAGAGGGGGAGAGAGAGAGAGAGAGAGAGAGAGAGACACACACACACACACACACACACACACACACACACAGATCAACGTGAAAGATGCTGAGCTGGTACCATGCCAAGGATGTGACCTTTGCGACACAGACTGTCCTTCTCGATCCGCTGGTCTGTTTAGCTACAGCCAACATTGCTCCAGCAGGCCGGTAGAAGGCGAGGAGGCATCGTTCACAGTCAGACCTGACCAGTGAACAAAGTCCACTAGAGAACACAATTTCTTCTTCGGCGTTCACTCGTATGCACACGAGTGGGCTTTTACGTGTATGACCGTTTTTTACCCCCCATGTAGGCAGCCATACTCCGTTTTCGGGGGTGTGCATGCTGGGTATGTTCTTGTTTCCATAACCCACCGAACGCTGACATGGATTACAGGATCTTTAACGTGCGTATTTGATCTTCTGCTTGCATATACATACGAAGGGGGTTCAGGCACTAGCAGGTCTGCACATATGACCTGGGAGATCGTAAAAATCTCCACCCTTTACCCACCAGGCGACGTTACCGTGATTCGAACCCGGGACCCTCAGATTGACAGTTCAACCCTTTAACCACTCGGCTATTGCGCCTGTCGAGAACACAATAAACCTTCAGTTTTTACTTTCCCATCACTCACCAGCGTGCAGTTTATAGTTTATTTATATATTTATCTATTTGTCTATTTATTTATTGAGACATCTTGCTATAGCGCATATTCTGGAAGCTCAATGCGCTTTACAATAGCCGCTGAAACATTCACTCAAACATCCCCACGCAAACAAAATTATGCATATAATTTGAAACATAGGTAAGAGAAGGAGAAGTGTGAGCGAAGGAAGCAGGGCTCAACTTCTGGAGACGTTTTCCCTGTGGGAAGTGCTGCGCATCCAGAATCGGCCTCTTCTCCCATATGAGGACACACACCGACAGATAAGTCTGCCTGCCTACTCATCCGTGGGTCCTATGGGAGACTCTATTAGGTAAGAGAGAAGGAAAGAAATTGAAGGAAACAAATATAATGTTGACAGATAAGTTCAGTTTAGTAACTACTTGAGGAGGCGTCACTGCGTTCGGACAAATCCGTAGTATACGCTACAACACACCTGCTATAAGCAGATATTCCTGACCAGCTGCATAGTCCCAAACGCGCTTAATCAGGCCTTGTTGGCCGCGGTATTTTGGTAGCACTCTGAGAGGGCTTCCTGCAAAAGAAGTCCATTATGCTCATTGAGCGTAAAACAGTAATGCAAAAAAACCCAAAAAAAACAACAAAACAAACACACACACACACACACACACACACACACACACACACACACACACACACACACACACAAACAACACTGTATTAGTTATGATGCATGTACGGACCCTGCATGAATTAGCACGCGTGCGCGACATACATGAACTTACTGCACTGTCTTGCTCTACCAGAGACCCGAAGGGATCGCATTATGCTGCTGGAGACCCTAATGACCGCTTGTGAAGGAAAAGCGGACTAATTCGGCCCAGCGTTTTTGACACGAACATATCGTTGGCTGATAAACGTGTGCAGGGTTTATGAATATTCACAGTGATTGGTCTCAGGCGGCCTTCAGAGTGATTACCCGGTAACTGATCTGGGCTTTTCCCGTGAGAGTGACATGGGCTGCTTGCTTGCTTACGTTCGTTCGTGATGGATGCCGTCCTTTCCTTTCCTGGGGGAAGATCTGCTTCACTGTCTTGCGTGTGTGTGTGTGTGTGTGCGTGCGTGCGTGCCTGCGTGTGTGTGTTCGTTCTTTAGTTTAGCATCTTTAGTTTAGCGTGGAAAACAGAAAAGATAGAAATCTACCAAAAGATGCATACTTAACATGCAATAACATTTAAAAGTAACAGTTCAATAATGTGTGTGTGCGCGCGCGCGCATGTGTGTTGTGTGTGTGTGTGTGTGTGTGTGTGTGTGTGTGTGTGTGTGTGTGTGTGTGTGTCTCTCTCTCTCTCTGTGTGGTCTTCTACACGTGACTCCCCATCCTCTTCATTTTGTTTTCCAAAATTGTAGAGCCAAAAGATAATCACTTTCAGAAGAGGAAATTCACAACTACAGGAAATGCTATTCTAAAAGTTTTTTTTCTTCTTTTAAAAAAAAATTCAGATTACATAATTATTATGCAAAGAAAGTCCTACACGGGAAGCGTTCAAAACTTGAACTGGACCGCTGAAACAGTTTTCAAGACCTTCTGTAGGAATGAAATATTGAAGCACACTTACTTATCAACAAGACAACAAGACATGGCGCGATGGTGTGATTACCTGTAATCATTACCCCCACCCCCCCATACCCTCCAAAAATTACAAACAACAACAACAACAACAAAAAAAAACAAAACAAAAAAACAACAACAAACCCCCCCAAAAAAACATATAAACAAAAAACACCCAACAAAACAACAACAACAAACAAAACAAACAAAAAACCACAAACAACAACAACATCAGAAACAAAACGATTTCATAATCCGAATCGTTTTGATACATTATACCTATATCATGTTTTGCATGATGGATTGGAATGGTCAGTTTCTTATGAAATGGTATTCCAAACAATCTAATTGAAAACGCAGTGGGATTGATAATTGTATATCAGCAACCACTAATAACAGCAACTGCTTGTGCTGATGGTATGATAACTTCAGCTGCTGCTGTTGCTGCTGTTATTGCTACTGGTGATGTAGCCACAAAACCTTATTGATGCAAAAAAACATAATGTCGATAATTGCCTTACTTCTTCGATTTATTTCCTTTCGTTTCACGTGACTGAATTCCACAGCTTAACTCTCTCCATACGAACGGCGAAAGAGACGACGTTAACAGCGTTTCACCCCAATTACCATCATCAAAATATTGCAAGCGGAAGGCTCTTATACTGAAGACGTAAATGTTGACAAAGAATACCACAATTCTGACGACGGAAGCTAAAGGTTGGGTCAATCAGACACCCACTGGACATCCGAGGGGTCTGTGTAGAGGAGAAGAGAGGACTGGCCGTACTGAGTGAGTTAACAAACTGAAAGGACTCACAAGCAAAAGAAAGCAAGACAAAACCAGTGATGGCCTAGAGGTAACGCGTCCGCCTAGGAAACGGGAGAATCTGAGCGCGCTGGTTCGAATCACGGCTCAGCCGCCGATAGTTTCTCCCCCTCCACTAGACCTTGAGTGGTGGTTTGGGCGCTAGTCATTCGGATGTGACGATAAACCGAGGTCCCGTGTGCAGCATGCACTTAGCGCACGTAAAAGAACCCACGGCAACAAAAGGGTTTGTTCCTGGCAAAATTCTGAAGAAAAATCCACTTCGGTAGGAAAAACAAATAAAAACTGCACGCAGGAAAAAAAAAAAACAAACAAAAAAATGGATGGCGCTGTAGTATAGCGACGCGCTCTCCCCGGGGAGAGCAGCCCGAATTTCACACAGAGAAATTTGTTGTGATAAAAAGAAATAAAAAATAAAAAATAAACAAAACAAAACATCCATTTACACAAACAGACAGAACCAGCAGTGTAAGCATTCTCTCACTTTTTATGGAATAGCCCGGTATTGCAATATTGAAATATGAACACCTGAAACAAACACGAACCAATCGAATCGTGGTCATCCTTATTCATTACATGCTGCTGCTGCTGCTGCTGCTGCTGGTGGTGGTGTGGGCTCCCACGCGAAGATTGATGAAGGCATCCCTATCCTAGCCTGGTGCAGGCTCGCTGGTGACTGGCGGTGAGGCCCACACAGGGTAGACCTGATCATCCGTCACAGCGTCTGGCTCGAGGTAGGCGCAACTGGGGCATCACGGTTTGTTTGTTTTGTGTGTGTGTGTGTGTGTGTGTGTGTGTGTGTGTGTGTGTGTGTGTGTGTGTGTGTGTGTGTGTGTGTGTGTCTTCTCTCTCTCTCTGTGTGTGTGTGTGTGTGTGTGTGTGTGTGTGTGCGTGCGGCGCTGCCTCTTTCCAAGCTAACACAACAGTTTATTATTCTGCATCCCCGGCTGTTAATTTTTGTTTAAAACTTAGAAAAAACAAACCCCATTGACATATAATTGTAGAGTAAGCAATTATACTCACTTTCATAATCTAAAACAAAAAAACAACAACGACAAACAAACCAACAAACAACCAAAACGTACATAAAGGGGTGAAAAGAAAGGGGGTGGGGGGTTGGGGGGGTGGCTAACACGGTTTTGATTAGACAGTACCCTGTTTTTGAACTGCTCGCTCAACAATGAAATCCGACACGGCTAGGGTTTGTTTTTTTTTGGGGGGGGAGGGGGGACGGGGGGGGGGCGGGGGGGGGAGGAGTTGGGGGGATGGGGGCAGGGGGAGAGGGGGTGGGGGGTGGTGGTGGTGGGATGGGTGGGGGGAGAACAAAGGAAAACAAAAGGAAAAGAGGACAGAGGATGGCCTGGAAGCACTGCTGTTAGACAGGGCCACTATCACAACCCGTTGCTGTGTTATCGGCAGGTGCATGATAAGTTGAGAAACAGAAGTCTGGATTTGTTCCACGACTGACAGCAATGCTAGTTGTTGTTGTTGTTTTTTCCAAGAAGAAGAAAGTTTTTCAGTTTCAGTTTTAATTTCTCAAGGAGGTGTCATTGCGTTCGGACAAATCCATATACGCCACAGCACACCTGCTAGGCAGATGCCTGAACAGCAGCATAACCCAACGCGCTTAGTCAGGCCTTGAGTACATATTTGTGTACCTATCAGATTGGATTTCTCGTTGTGGTGGGTTCTTTTTCAGTGCGTCAAGTGCATGCTACACAAGGGACCTCGGTTTATCGTCTCATCCGAATGACGAGACGCACAGTTTGATTTTCCAGTCAAACTTGGGAGAAAGGGCGAGAGCGGGATTCGAACCCACACCCTCACGGACCCTCTATATTGGCAGCTGAGCGTCTTAACCATTCTGCCACCTTCCTCCTAGAAGAAGAAACAGACTGTCTGCTTTCACTGGGTTCTCTCTCAGACCCACGTCGTGCTGGCTCAGGGGCTCAGTGACGGCTGGCCGAAGCGGAAGGAATGTGACCTGTTCCATCCACTCTCCCTCCTCCCCGTTCCCCCCCCGACAGGCTGACGTCCTGAAATTGAGTCTGGGTGGCATCAGCAGACCGTCTGTCTGCTCTGGCTGCTGAGCCTGGGTGGGAGCTGGGAAATCATGCACGGTTATATCTGTCTGCCTGATATTTCCCTTGTCGACACTGCATATCTGGACGCCCAACATCTCGGACGTCACCATTTCAGCCACGTGCCAGATAGATCTAGCCTGACCACAACGCCATCATCATCATCATCATCATCATCATCACCATCATCATCATCATCAGCAGCAGCAGCATCTCTCTCCCACTCCTGTATCTAAAAATAATATTTCAAACATTATGCCAATCTCTTTGCTAGGAAGTAAAGTACCCAATGATTGAAATCAATATCTCACCAAAATTTCATTATACTGATGATGATGAAAAAGGAGGAGGATGACGATGACGATGATGATGTTGCTATGGAGGTCCATTTTGGTTTGGGACTGCGTGACAAGGCTGTACTCTACGCTTCCTGTCATAATGATATCCCGGCGTTAACCAGGCCCGAGAGATACAGACACTTGCAGTGTTGGTCAGGTAGTTAGAGCAACACACCCAAAGACGCATCCTTGAAGTGGACCTAGGCCATCAGAATCTAAAATCAGTACAGAACAATACTGTTGGGTCCTCGTGGTCAAAGATTTGCAAACCAACATGTCGTTTTTCGAACATTCAACAATGTGAAAGTATTCAACCATCGTTTAATTAACGGATCTGTCCAAATCCGGCTGAGTGATTATGAATCACTTTGTCAATAATCGTTTGTTCATTGCATTCGGCTGACTTTCGGAGTAAGTTATTGAATTTAACAACCAACTGACTTACGCCAAACTGACTTAGGCTCCCAAGGCCATGTTGTTCAGTGTTTTGAATCTTCTTTTTTTTTTTTTTTTGCTGCCCCATCATATGCACCGTTTCAGTGGCATTACTCCCACGCCGCTCATTTAGATTCCCTCATACACGGCCACACCCGGGTTCGGCCGTCACAGTTCCACCGTCGGCAGTCCACAGGGAACCATCGATGTTGGGGCGCCTGGAGGCCACACACCAGAGGAGACCCTGCACTGCGGCTGAGTCACTTCGGTGGTGTTCAGTGGCGCCTGTTCTGATTTAACGTACTTAGGACACCACCTACTAAGCCCCCTACTAACGACAATAATGGCTTAGTCGCGGAGCCAGACTGAGTGAGCGTCCCTCCCAGAGTGAAGACCGCCATCACGTCCCTCAAACAACAGCCCCCATGAAACTGCCCACACTGAAGACATTAACAGGACTCACCCCATGCACGGAAGTGGAGGGGTATCGAAACTGAGGTCACCATGAGAGCAGGGCATGAAAGGCCACAGACTTTGAGACTATTTTTTATTATTATTATTATTATTTTTTTTATTGATGATGATGAAGGAGGAGGAGGATGACGATGACGATGATGATGTTGCTATGGAGGTCCATTTTGGTTTGGGACTGCGTGATAAGGCTGTACTCTACGCTTCCTGTCATAATGATATCCTAGCGTTAACCAGGCCCGAGAGATACAGACACTTGCAGTGTTGGTCAGGTAATTAGATCAACACACCCAAAAACGCATCCTTGAAGTGGATGACACTCGACTGTGTGGTCCCAGTCTTCCCATTTAAGCCCACAGCACACTCAAATCTGGGTAGGAGCCGGCCGCGGGCCGAAAAACCCACCTCCGCTGGGATTCGAACCCGCGTCCTCCCAGCCGTCAGTCCGCGACGCTAACCACTTCGCCACCGCGGCTGGTAGTGTTTTGAATCTTGGTTTGGAGAGACTATCGTTCGAGAGGGGGTGGGGGGTGGGGGGTGGGAGGTTGAGTCCTGGTTTTCTGGCTTCATTTAGATTTTCTTGTATTCCCCAGTTCCGGTTTCCAGTTTCCTCAAGGAGGCGTCACTGCGTTCGGACAAATCCATATACGCTACACATCCGCAAGACAGATGCCTGACAGCAGCATAACCCAACGCGCTGGTCAGGCCTTGAGTGCGTACCTATCACAGTGGATTTCTTTTACAGAATTTAGCCAGAGGACAACACTTTTGTTGCCATGGGTTCTTTTTCAGTGCGCCGAGTGCATGATGCACACGGGACCTCTGTTTATCGTCTCACCCGAATGACTAGACGCCCAATTTGATTTTCGAGTCAGACTTGGGAGAAAGTGTGAGAGCCGGATTCCAACCCAGACCCTCACGGACACTTCATTGGCGGAAAAGCGGAAAAGCATCTTAACCATTCTGCCACCTTGCTCCATAGCAACTCCCACACTTTCTTAACCCTTTCATCGCCAAGCTCGCATTTATGCACAGGCGTGGTAGAGGACCCATGTCACTGTAAGGTGATCATTCATTGGTCTGTTATCCACAGTGAACCTACTGCTCTTAATGTTCGGTGGTAGGATAGGCCGTATTTTCTATACATCGCAGGGGGAATCCCCAGCTATTCTTAGCCACTGTCTTTTCTGTGTTAATACCACAAGGAAATTTTGTACTCTAAATTGACTGACGGTGAAAGGGTTAATCCCCCCTACATCAGACAAAATGATAGAGGGGTTAAAATTCTTTAAATCTTTTGTTTTGCTGCGGTTTTTTTCTTTCTTTCTTTTTTTTCCTCAATCACAGTCAGTGCATGGACGTTAGTTTGAAGTACTTCTGCTCTCTCTCTCTCTCTCTCCATCCCCCTCCCCCCTCTCTCTCTCCCATCTCCCTCTCCCCCACCCCTCTCTCTCTCTGCCCTCCTGCTATTTCATCCAGAATCTGAATCCAATCGGCACTCCCTCTTCTTTTCGTGTGCTTCATCTGAATGGAATAGAATAGAATAGAATAGAATAGAATAGAAATAAATATAATCGTCATGAAACCTTAAGGTTTATAAGACACAAGTAACTGTGTAAATAATGAACACCGTAAGCTGGTACCGCATTCATAAGCACCTTTCACCAATCTTGGCTGTGGCATCTGAGTGTGTCTTTGTGTCCATTTGTCTTTATGTCCATATGTTTGTCTGTCTGTCTGTCTGTCTGCCCGTCTCAGCATGTTCAGCACATGAAGAGGGTGACGTCATCCATCAGACGGGCTGGACTGACACTGTGAAGAAGAAGAAGAAGAAGAAGAAGAAGAAAGTTTAGCGCTAACTTTTCCCATCATAATTATTGCCTCACTGAACCAGCTCCCTGTCTCTGTCAGTCTGTCTTTCTGTCGGTCCTGTCTGCCTGCCTACCTGTCTGTCTGTTTGCCTGCCTGTCTGTCTGTATCTCTCTGTCTGTCCCTCCCTCCATTTCTCTGTTGTCCCTAATCGTCTTTCCTATCCACCATATCCGCCATTTCGTCCGCGAAACAACCGCGTCCCTTCGTAAAACCGCGAAGGACGTACGTACAAAAAGACGGAGAGAGTCTGTCAACCTCTTTCACCCCCCCCCCCACCCGCCCCCAACAACCCCCACCTCTCCACTCCTCTACTCTCAGATCCCACCGTCCGCTCCCGCCTCGCCCCCCTCCCATCCTCCCACCGTCCCACGTCCCCCCCCCCCAAACCTCTCTCATCCTCACCCTACCCCCTATCTATCCATCAGACGCGCGGATGGGTGGAAAGGCCCGTCATTGGTTGGCACGCAATGAGCAGCCCAAAGACAAGACTACTAAGTGGGTGCTGATGCTCTTTCTGGCTGCCCTACTCAGATAATGTCAGGTGAAACGACGGGGCAAAGAAAGAAAAAAAAGAAGAAAAAAAAGGTCTGGACGGAGAGAGGAAGGAAGGAAAGAAAGGAAGGAAGGAAGGAAGGAAGGAAGGGTCAGTTTCGTCCATAATGCGAAGATATAATAGACATTGTTTCCGCTCTATCCCTTCCACCCCCGTCCTTTAATTTTTGTGCGGTTGTCTATAGTGCTGGGTAGGTAACCGTTTGTTGTGTGTGTGTGTGTGTGTGTGTGTGTGTGTGTGTGTGTCTGTGTGTCTGTGTGTCTGTGTGTGTCTGTGTGTGTCTGTTTGTATCTGTGTCTATGTGTCTGTGAGCGCACGAACGTGTGTGGGCGGGCCTACACTCACGCTCATCACCGGTGGCGCTCAACCGACGAGTAAGAAACTCATCTATCACTTGGAGAAACCAAATTAATATAACTGGCTGATCACTGATCGATTGTCCTCCGAAGCATCTGCGGCCAGGAGCATTCCCTCTTCCTTTGATGGATTTTTTCCCCCCTCCTCCTCCTCTTGACGGCGGCAGCGAGAAGGGATTCTGATCTGATGGGTCCTCAATTACTGTCTCATCATCAGAAACACGCTGCTGCCCGCCGACTCTCTCCTCCCCCCTTCCCCCCTCCCCACCCACACCCCACCTCCCACCCTAGCCTGTGTGGACAACAGATGGGGGGGCAGAATGACAGCAAGATGCAAATACGTCCAACGGTTTTTTTTTTAATGGGGACGCACAGATGGGACCTCACGAAAGCGCGCGCGCACGCACACAAAAATTTACACGCGCGCACGGGCATGTACACACACACACACACACACACACACACACACACACACACACACACGCGCGTACACACACACAAACACGCGCGCAAACACAAACACACATACACACAAACACACGTGCGTGGGCACATACACACACATTCACGCTCACACACCCAAACACACACACACACACACACACACACACACACACACACACACACACACACACACACACACACACACACACACACACACACACACACACTCAAACACACACACACACACGGACATGTACACGCATACACAAGCACAGACAGACACAGACAAACACACAAACACACACGAGTGCATGCGTGTGTGTGTCAGAGAGAGAGAGAGAGAGAGAGAGAGAGAGAGAGAGACAGAGACAGAGACAGAGACAGAGACAGAGGGAGGGAGAGAGCGAGGCTGAGAGAGACTGAACAGGCGAAACAGAAATGGCGGGTAGAGTAAAACAGGAAGAGACAAACTCTCAAGAGGCTATAATCATTGAGGGTGCCGGCATTATCAAAGAGTAGGCGATTCGGGATTCGGGATTCGGGAATCGGGAATAGGCGAACCGGACCTACTTCCCGGTCGACAGATCCGGGTGGGAGGGTGGGTGTGGGGGGTGGGGTGGGTGGGGGTTGAGGGGGTGACAGGAGAGAGATACTGCTGTACCCTGACATGGGCTGACAGCTCCTGAGGGCGACATCCACCCGCAAAGCCTAACATGTCTGTGTCTGTCTTTCTGTCTGTGTCTGTGTCTGCCTGTGTCTGTCTGTGTCTTTCTGTCTGTCTGTATCTGTCTGTGTCTGTCTTTCCGTCTGTGTCTGTCTTTCTGTCTGTCTCTGTCTGTCTTTCTGTCTGTCTGTCTGACATGGGCTGACAGCCGTGAAGGCGGCATCCACCCGCTGGGCCTTACATGTCTGTGTCTGTCTGTGTCTGTCTTTATGTCTGTCTGTCTGTGCCTGTCTGTGTCTGTCTGTCTGTCTGTCTCTGTCTTTCTGTCTGTCTGTCTGTCTGTATGTGTCTGTCTGTATGTGTCTGTCTGTCTGTATGTGTCTGTCTGTCTGACATGGGCTGACGGCCGTGAGGGCGACATCCACCCGCTGGGTCTACATGTCTGTGTCTGTCTGTCTCTGTCTGTCTTTCTGTCTGTCTGTGTCTGTCTGTCTGTGTCTGTCTGTGTCTGTCCGTCTCTGTCTGTTTGTCTGTCTGTGTCTTTCTGTCTGTCTCTGTCTGTCTTTCTGTCTGTCTGACATGGGCTGACGGCCGTGAGGGCGGCATCCACTCGCAGGGCTTTACATGTCTGTGTCTGTCTCTGTCTGTCTGTCTCTGTCTGTCTTTCTGTCTGTCTGTGTCTGTCCGTCGCTGTCTGTTTGTCTGTCTGTGCCTTTCTGTCTGTCTCTGTCTGTCTTTCTATCTGTCTGACATGGGCTGACAGCCGTGAGGGCGGCATCCACCCGCAGGGCTTTACATGTCTGTGTCTGTCTGTCCGTGTCTGTCTGTGTGTCTGTCTGTCCGTGTCTGTCTGTCTGTGTCTGTCTTTCTGTCTGTCTGCGTCTTTCTATCTGTCT
>NC_134893.1:46894473-46896973 GCF_041734735.1 Babylonia areolata | reverse complement strand
CTCCGTGTTGTCTTTGAAATCACACCGTCTATGCAAACATTTATCAGCCAGACCTGTCAATCCTGCTGTTGTCAATTACGGCGCATCAGTTCCATTTAGAAATATTTGTCTTCTTACACCTAAACTCGTCGTTTCTCTCATTCTCTCTCGTCTCGATTACTGTTACTCTCCATTGTCTGGTTTGCCTGCTTCATTCATTCACTTCCTTCAGCGCATACACACATCTCCTACCCGACGTCCTCAGAAAGAAAAGATCTGAGCACAGAACTCATCTCTTTGCAACATCTCCATTGGCTCCCTGTCTCGCACAGAATAAAGTACAAGATCAACACTATGTTACAAATATCTTAAAACAAATCTGTCCCTTCTTATCTCTGTGGCTGCCTTCACCTCTGCACCCCATTTCGCTCTCTACGATCAGCTTCGGACTCACTCTGTTTCCGCGTACCCAGGTTCAAACACTCCCTAGTCGGCCGCCGCTCTTTCTCTGTCTCTGGACATTGCACTTGAATGAACTCGATCTTTCGGTTCGTCAGGTGCTCTGCATTCAGCTCTGTCAAGTCTTGCCTTAAAACAAGCTTATCTCTTCCCAAAATAGCCACCCTCCCTGCCTCTCCCTCCCCCCCTTTTTTACGGTTTCCCTGGCTCTCTATTCACAGGTATTCACAAGTGTTTGTTTTTCGTTTCTGTGAATTAGAGTTATGCATACGCCTGAATGACTGGTGTATATGCACTTTGATTAGTCTCTGCACAAGATTCAGCGCTATGTAAATACTTATCATTACAATCATTTTTAATGAATATCATTATCATTGTTACAAATGGGGGCGAAGAATTCACAGTGACATCATGTAGGTAAAAGTAACTGATGGAGATTTAACAAACCAAACCTGAAAAGATGCAAAAGCACAGAAATCAGCAGATGCTTATCAGAGAGGAGAGAAGAGAGATAGATAGATAGATAGATAGATAGAGAGAGAGAGAGAGAGAGAGAGAGAGAGAGAGAGAGAGAGAGCGGAGACAGAGAGAGAGTCAAACAGGGACACACACACACACACACACACACACACACACACACACACACACACACACACAGAGAGAGAGAGAGAGAGAGAGAGAGAGAGAGAGAGAGAGAGAGAGAGAAACACACACCCACACACACAGCGGAGACAGAGAGACAGAGTGAGACAGAGAGAGAGAGAGAGAGAGAGAGAGAGGGGGGTGGAGTTAGCGGTGGATGGGTGTCGGTTTGAGGTGAGGGAAGATGGAGAGGACTGAAAGCTAACAGAGAAGAGGAATAAACAGATGAGCAGACCTACACACATACAGACAGACAGACACACATTTGTATTTGTATTTGTTTTTATCACAACAGATTTCTCTGTGTGAAATTTGGGCTGCTCTCCCCAGGGAGAGCGCGTCGCTACACTACAGCGCCACACATTTTTTGTGTGTATTTTTTTCTTGCGTGCAGTTTTATTTGATTTTCCTATCGAAGTGGATTTTTCTACAGAATTTTGCCAGGAACAACCCTTTTGTTCCAGTGGGTTCTTTTACGTGCGCTAAGTGCATGCTACACACGGGACCTAGGTTTATCGTCTCATCCGAATGACTAGCGTCCAGACCACCACTCAAGGTCTAGTGGAGGGGGTGAGAAAATATCGGCGGCTTAGCCGTGATTCGAACCAGCGCGCTCAGGTTCTCTTGCTTCCTAGGCGTACGCGTTACCTCTAGGCTATCACTTCACTCCATAGCGAGTAACATAACAGAAACATACGCGCAGAACACACAGAAATCAACTGCGCCAACGAAAAGTAATGCAATGCAATGAACTTGGGTGTCGGGGGCTAGGGATGAGGGTAGGGGGTTTAAGTCAGTTGGGCGGAGAGGTCGTTAGTCCTGAGGCATCCTACCTGCGGTGCCGCACTGGCCTTCAGCTTCCTGAACCATTCCCCCCCCCAACCCCTCAACCCCCCCTCCCCCCCCACCCGCCGGCTCTCCAGCGAGCCCCCAATCCTTTATCCTCCTTTCGCCAGCGTGTGTGTGTGTGTGTGTGTGTGTGTGTGTGTGTGTGTTGGAGCTCATGTACGTTTATATGTATTTGACTGTGCTTTCATATCTGTGAAACTGCGTTTTGGGGGCATATCTGTTATGCATGTGTGGGTGTATGTGTGAATGTGTGTCTTCATGTTTTACATTTATTTGCTTATTTATCATCATTGTTGTCTTATTTATTTAATTATTTATTTATTATTATTATTATTATCATTTTATCATTATTTTCATTACTACTACCTTTTTTTTATATCATAATTATTATTTATTTATGTAAGCTTATCTATCTATCTATCTATCTATATTTTTTTTTCTCAAGGCCTGACTAAGCGCGTTGGGTTACGCTGCTGGTCAGGCATCTGGTTGGCAGATGTGGTGTAGCGTATATGGATTTGTCCGAACGCAGTGACGCCTCCTTGAGCTACTGAAACTGAAACTGAAACTC
>NC_134893.1:46869473-46889473 GCF_041734735.1 Babylonia areolata | reverse complement strand
TGATGCATTCCAGATTTCCTCCTGGGGAGAAAATGATTGGGGAGGGATTCTGGTCAATAACAAGAGGTCCAGAGCATAGAGGCCCCACGTGGATGCACGACTTGTGAATTACTTTCATCTGCAATAAAGATCCGCTTGCTGATTAGTGTCCACCGCAGTTTAAGGTCGCCGTTGGTGAACGCAAACTGCTAAGCTGCATCCCGCAGAAAGCACTGTATTGCTTAGACAGTTTTAGAACTGGCGAGTGATTACTCTCATTTTGATTAGTCGTCACGAATTAATTACCGGAATGAACATTTTTCTGTTGCTCGGGGTTTTAATTATGAAAATCTCGCATGCTAAACAGGCAATCTACTTGCCGACAAACTGCAATCGCGAACAGATATCAATTTTGAGCAACACCGGGGAAAATAAAAATTTTCTGTCCTGTTTCAGGATCAGGTCTAGCATGTTAACTAGCAATCGTCAGCAGAAGGCAAACCTCAACCCTCCGAAAGATACGACGCCTGGGAAAAACAAGGTAATCACTTAATGGCTTTAGATTAATTCCAATAGCGATTTATAGCTCGCATCACACGGATAGATAGATTGGAGAGAGAGAGAGAGAGGTAGCGCGGTTGCGGAAATTAGAAACAAGTTCCTTGGCTATTTCTTTCACGGCGTCAGTGTGCTTAGTTTTATGGGAAGCTACACATCTTAACCATCGCCTGATTTTTAAATGTCTGCAACATTCAGATGAATGTGACAGAGGCAACTCGGTTGCGCTTTGTGCTGGTTTGATCAAACGTTTCAGGTTCATGCTTCACTGCTGTCATTACACTTCGTGATTGAGAATCACTGTCACCCATGCATGTCGAGTATCCTTGCAACGAAGCCTTTAAATCATACGGTCACACCCCACAGGCTGTTGACTCTGGAAGCACAGTCGTTTGAGTGACAAACGTCGTGACTGACTGGCGTCTGTTGACTGGGTATGTACTCTCTTCACATGGTCACCTCATTTTCAAGTCATTAATTAATTCAGGATCACTCGCTTGCTTAATGCTTGTGTTAACATGCAACTGAGCTGACAGCTCGTGTTGCACACACATTTTGACCTTCCTTGCATCCTTCTGGATCCAAAAGCATAAGATGCATGGATGAATTGTGAGGGATGTTCATCAAAGATTCCCCCTGACTTTCTTCCCTTATTGTAAAAGGCTGAAAATGTACAGCATAATAATACATATCTCTGTTGTTCACTTGGTAATTTGCATCTCTGAACCTGAAAAAGTTTCTCTTTTACAGATGCCATTGCGGAATAAGGTGTGATAATGGAGCCCGTTGAATGCAGAGCGGTCATCTAGTTTCTCTACTTGAGAGGCCGCACACAGAGGGAGACGATCGATGAGACGAGAGAGATTTATGGCGAGGATGCCCCATCGTATGATGTAGTCAAGCACGGGCGTCGTCAGTTCAAGTATGGTTGGACATCGTTGGAAACGGCTCCCATTCCCGGGCGACCACAGTCTACCATTGACGAAGACACCATCCAGCAAGTGAAGGCCTTCATTTGGAGGATCGCCGCGTAGCCGTTCCCCAACCACCCCAAGATGTCTGTGGGAAAAAAATCATCCATGATCATTTGTACATGCGGAAGTTGTCTACACGATGAATTCCCCCCTTGCTCACACTTTTCCAGAAGCAGGAACGAGTCACATGCTCCCAGCCTTATTTGGCCATGTGCCAAGAAAACCAGGAGGATTTCTTGGACAGAGTAATCACGTAGTACGAAACATGGGTCTATCACTATGATCCAGAGACTAACGCCCAGTCGAAGCAATGGAAGCATTTTGACTCAGCACCTCCGAAGAAGGCATGTGTCCAACTTTCGGCGGGCAAGGTCATGCTTACGGACCAGCGCGGAGCAGTGATTATGAATTTCCTGGCAAATGGTACCACAATTACCGGGACATACTACGCTTCATTGTTGCAGAATTGGCGGGATGCCACCATAACCGAGAGGCATGGCATGCTGACCAAATGTGTCCGCCTTCTGCAAGACGAACGCCCCAGTTCACAACTCGCAGGTTGCCCAGAGGGAAGCACAGTCATCATGTGGCTATGAAATCCTTTCTCACCTCCTTACTATTCCGACCTCGCATCATCTCACTTCCACATCTTTCCAAGAATGAAGTCATTTTTGAAGGGCAAGCACTTCCCAGACGATGAAACGCTTATATCCGAGGTCAAGTCGTGGCTTTTGGCGCAACCTGCATAGTTCTGCAGGCAAGGTCTTCACAGCTGCATACAGCGACGCGACAGGAGAACCGTGTCACCCTTGGTGGTTCCTATGTAGAGAAAGACTAATGACTGTGCCAAGCTTCGTTTATCAGGGGAAATCTTTAATGAACACCTCTCGCTTGTTTGTGAGGTATTCCATTTGTCACTGTTATTTCGTTTTCCGCAAGATAATTTATCGTATCGTTTTCTTCCTCTTCTTTACACCACTCTACAGGGGCAACTGTTGGAAAGTCACTGGACTGTGAATTTTCTCCCGTTATGATGAAAACACCACGAAACTGTAATTGTTGTGCTTCTTTATTTGACGAAACATATTGGCTGTTTCATTGTCTTTTTTTCTCTCTTTCGTATGTTTTAATGTACTGCTGTATGTGTATTGTTTTATGGGGGGCGCTTCGAGCCCACCCACAGTCTGGGGAATTTGCACCATTAGTACAAGTACTATATATCATCATTATTATCTATAATTATTGCTCTGTGAAGACTTTGAAACGGAGGAGGAACAAAAAAGGGAACTGTATAAGCCGCCACATTCTCAGTGTGACCCGTAAACCCTTCAACAGTTAACCATGGTTTGTGGATACACAAACAAGTCAATGGCACAGCCTGTCTGGATCAGAGCTGCAGTAGTCAGCGTGGTCACCACATTCCCCAGCTTGTGAAACACTGTGCCATCAGATAACAGCCACCAGTATCTTTGTGCAGCGGTGGCTTAGTGGTAACACGCCCTATAGGATGGGAGTGTCCACTGACTGGTTCGAGTCCCGCACTAGACCTGACCGGGATTCTTAGTCCCCGCAACACGAGAGTGGAAACCTCGAGTCGTGGTCTGAGGACTAGTCGGTCGGACGAGGCGATAAATCGAGATCCCGTGTGCAGCATGCACATAGCACGATAACAAAAGGGTTGTCCCCCCCCCCTCCCCCCCCTGCGAAATTCTGTAGAGAAATCCACTGTGATTGTGACAGAAAAAAAAACACACTTGCTGACAGAAAAAGAAAGGGTGGTGTTGCGTCGTGGTTGAGAGAAGTCCGAATTCCACACAGAAAAATCTGTTGATGAATTATCTAAATTGTTTTTTTACTGGGGTGAAATATCAATTGGGGAGGGGAGAGTACATTCGAGCTGACCGCAGTCGGGCCCAAACCATGTTAAATTAATGAAGAAAAGGGGAAAAAACGTGGACTGTGTCGTAAACATTCTATTTGCTCCTCTTCTTGCTCTTCTTCGCGCTTGCTTTTTGTTAGTGTTTTCTCTTCTTTTTGTTCTTCACGTTTCTGCAAAGAAGATCCCCAGCTGGTCCAGTTCTTTATCAAAGTGCTCGAGAGGTGTACTTTAGCGTGCGAGGGGCTCGCGCATAATGGACGAGTGCCTGTTTGTTTGTCTGGTGATTTCCGGGCTTAATTTATCAGGACTCCCTTCTTCCTATTCTATCTGCGTTTCTTTCCTGTGCTTGAGCCTCTCTTCAACACTGCCTGCAGGTTTCTGTCTTCGTCTGACTGTCTGTCAATACTTTCTCTGATCCATCTGTCTTTCTTCGCCTCGCTCGCTTCGCTTATTTATTTATAGTCTGTTCATCTAAGATGATGATATTAGACTGAAAATAAATGATATTATTATCATTTGGATTATTATCATTTCTATCATAATGATGATTGTTATTATTAATTAGAAGTCGACATTTCTGTATATTCGAATGAAAAGGGGGGCGGTTGAGGTGGAGAGAGAGTTGGGGGGGGGGGGGGGGGGAGGGGAAGAGAGAGAGAAAAACAGAGATAGAAAGAAATTCTGTAGAGAAATCCACTGTGATTGTGACACAAAAAAACACTTGCTGACAGAAAAAGAAAGGGCGGTGTTGCGTCGTGGTTGAGAGAAGTCCGAATTCCACACAGAAAAAAGATAGAAAGAAGGAGAAGAGTGAGGGAGGGCCTTGCTTTTTTCTTCTTTTCTGTCAGTCTGTCTGGTTTTCGACTCCGTTTGTTTGTCTGTCTGTCCGTCCGTTTCGCTTGTCGGTGCCTCCATCTACACAGTGTTGTTGCTTTGATGCTTTTCAAGCTCAGTCTGTCTCCCTCTGTCTATCCCCCTCTCTGTTTTTCCTTTGTCTGTCTGTCTCTCTAAATGTTCTTTGTTAACATACCGAGCGCTTAGCAGTAGAAGAGACTGTCTCAATAATATTGCACTTAATGCATGGTGGGTTTATTATGGAGGGTGAATTGTGAACTCCTGTTGTTATGGGCCAAACATTTTTGACTTGATTCTCTTCTCTCTTCCGCCCCTCCCTCACTCTTCTCCTTCTTTCTATCTTTATTTTTTCTCTCTCTCTCTCTCTTCCCCTTCCCCCACTCTCTCTCCCACCCACAAATTGCCCTCGGCTCCAACCAGACTGGTTAAGTCTCTCCCCACCCCACTCCACCCCCTACGCCTAAGTTGAAAGGACAGATACAAGTCTGCGCTTTTTGCTGATGATTTACACCACAGCCACCCATCACTTCAAAGGCGTTCTGCTGATACCAGACGGAGTCTGTGTTAAGCTGACTGCAGTGGTCAAATTTAACGGGCAATGAGGTATCTCGAAAGATTCATCCAGGATGCTTTTCGCTACCTAGCTTCTGTTTTATTTTGTTATTGACGGGTGCGGTGGCCGAATGGTTAGAGCACTGGGTTCACTGGTTTCTCCAGAGTTCAATTCCCGGTTTCAGCACACCTTGGGCCGTATTCAAGACAAAAGTTATTTTGCCTGAAGGCAAGTTACCCATGACAGGGCAGGGACCCGCGGTTACAGTTTGCCTTGAAGGCCAGGTTATCTTCGTATTCAAGACACACAAAGTACACTCAGGCAGCTAACCCGTGGTCTATAAATAAAAATCCCGGGGATTCCCTTCTGCGCACGCTCTTTTACTTCGCACCACGCTAGTGTGAATACAACAAAAGAAGAAGAAGAAGTAGAAGAAGAAGAAAAAAGCTTCAGTGGCAAAGCATCGATTAGATTCAGCAACTTGTCAAATCTAGGGACACTTTTACATTCTGACACATTGTCCTCCATGCAAAAGTTTTTAATGAACTAAGATAACGGAGTTCGGATTCAGATATTTTTTTCTCTGGAATGAACGAATTTCGATGATCTGCAAACTTCGGGCATTCAAAATCTATTGTCTGCAAGTGCACTCACTTCACAGCTATATACGAAATTCATACTGACTATAATGACGTCTTTCAGTTTCAATACGTCAATTTTGACTGCCAAGTGAACAAAGGATAAAATTAATCTATCAAGAGGCCGTATTCAAGACACGGTCTCTCCGCAAAACGCCTCTTTTCCTTTAAAATAACCACCGCAACAAAAGGATTCGCCATATTTACCTCTGCTTCGTGGGCTGTCACCCTTGGCAGATAGTAAGGGTAAGTTGCCTTCCGGTTTGTAGAATCGCAGGTAGATTTCTGTGTTCCTGAATACCAGATTTTCCTTACCTCAGGCAGATTACCTGCAGGCACACATTTAACCACAGGCACGATGGTCTCTTGAATACGACCCCTGGTGGGTAAAGGATGGAGATTTTTATATATTTTTTAATAGATCTCCTCAGCCAACATATTTATATACAGACATACTAGTGTCTGAATCCTACTCGTGTATATAGGTATGCGGAAGATCAAATGCACACGTTAAATGTCTTGTAATCCATGTCAACGTGCGGTGGGTTAAGGACACAAAAACATATCCAGTATGCACACCCCCGAACAAAGAAGAATAAGAATATTATTATTATTTACATATTGATATTTTTCCAAAGGAAAACAGTTTGACATGCGAGCTGAGAGTGATGATATGTTTGCTGGGATATGTTCTGTGTCATGTTGTATATTTTGATTTACTGATGTACTGCAGTTAGCACGCGCGCGCGGAAAAATCTCCACCCTTTATCCACCAGGCGCCGTTACCGAGATCCAAACCAAGGACCCTCAGACTGAAAGTCCAACCCTTTAACCACTCAGCTATTGCGCCCGTCACACACACACACACACACACACACACACACACACACACACACAACGGGCGTAATAGCCGAGTATATATATATATATATATATATATATATATATATATATATATATATATATATATATATCTATCTGGATGTGTGTGTATGTGTGTGTGTGTGTGTGTGTGTGTGTGTGTGTGTGTGTGTGTGTGTGTGTGTGTGTGTGTGTGTGTTTGTGTGTGAGTGGGAATGTGTGTGCATGCGTGCGTGTGTGTGTGTGTGCTTTTTCGCTAACATTTTTCAGCGTTTATAACAATACCATGTGAAGAAGAAGAAAAAAGAAAGAAGATTGAGGAGAGAGGGGCTTGAGGGGTGAATTTGGGTGAATGGGAGCAGACAGGCAGACAGACAGAGAGAAACACAGACACACAGGCACATAGAGACAGAGACAGACAGACACAGACACACAGACACAGACACGCACGCACACTTTTCATTTCCAAATACTAACGGTCCAGAAAACGGAATGTAGCGCATCATGTATTCATTTCAGTTATATTTGCAATACATAAAAAAACACCCACAAAAAACCTACACGCCCACTTCTAAGCAGAATCAGACCCAAACGTTAAACAGATATACAGAACAACAGGGGAGGCAGAGATGTCAAAGATTGGTAAACTTTACCATAAGTCCAGAGTTAGGTCAAATATTTTAGATATACCCACAAATAGAATTTCACATATCGTCACATTGTTCATGCTCTCAATAGAAACCGAATATGCATTAATCTAATATATACACTGGCTCAACATATCAATCAAGTACGATCGATGATGAAGTCAATAGAGAAAAACCAAACTGTAAAACACAGATTAAAGTAACAAGGAATAAAAGCAAATCAAAACACACGTTCACATTTTTAGTGTCAACTAACTAAACATTTGTACTTCAAATTTAGCGTAACCCCCCCCCTCCCCCACATCAATTCTACAGTAAGGTCAACATTTTTTGGAAAAAAAAGAAAAGAAAAAATCTTTCTCCCCCTCTCTCCCATCACTCTCCCTCGCGCACTCATGAACACATCAGAATACGGTACAACTAGTTATTTGTCAAACAACCAAACTGACACAGATATCACAACTGTGTTGGACACTGTCTCCTGATCTGCCTTCGCTTCATAGCGACGCTGTTCCGCTCAAAGACATAGCATGCACTCGGCACACGTAAAAAGAACCTACGACAACAAAAAGTTGTGCATGGCAAAATTCTGTAGAATAATCTACTTTGATAGGAAACACTTGCAGACGTGTGGCGCCGCACTGTGAAGACACGCTTCCCCTTTGAGAGCAGTCCGAATTTCACAGAAAAATATGTTGTAAAAAAAAACAACAACAAAAAAACAAAACAAAACAACCCCCCCCCCAAAAAAAAAAACACCCCCCCAAACAAACAAAAAAACAAAAACAAACAAACAAACAAAAAACCAAACAAAAAAATCAACAACCCAAAAAACAAACAAACAAACAACAACAAGAACAAAAAACAACAACAAAAATCCCAAACAAACAAACAAACAAAAAACAAAAAAACAAAACAAAACAAAACAAAAAAACAAACAAACAAAAAACCCCGACAACCCCCCCCCCCCCGAGTTATACAAAACAAAAAGCAAAAGAAAACTGTACTGAAACAGGGCGAAATTTCGAGGTCCCAAGGGATTTGGTATGTATAGAAATGGAAATGGGGAAAAATGTGTTGAGAAAGAAGACAGCAACAATGGGGGTAAAAACAAACAAACAACAACAAAACAAAACAAACTGATGGAAATGGTGGAATAGTGCCCAGGTTGTGTGAGCAGGAGGAAAGACAAGTGTTGGAACTTGATTTTGTAAGAAGATTTTGTATTTGTATTTGTATTTCTTTTTAGAAAAGTCTCAGAAAAGTCAAAGAATACCAAAAAGAACAGGTACAAGGCCATCACACCATCGATCGCCTCAAAGAAATAAAAGCAGAGAGAGGGAGCGGCCGCAAGTCTAACATGAAAGGTAGAGCACAATGCTTTGCAAATCAAACAAATATCGGCATCCTTTCCAAACCAACATTGCGCAAATTTCTTCAAAACGGAACAGAGTCTCTGTGGGCCTTTCCAAATACGATAGACTGAGCAACACACTTGACGCCACGTTCTTGGCATCAGAGATCTTTTCCCATCCCTCTTGCGGCCAGTCAGTGGCAGCCTCTGTGCGTGTGTGTATGTGTGTGTTTGTGTGGATGTGTGGGTCTGTGCTTTTGAGTGCGTTTATGAATGCGCGAGAGTGTAAGAGTACACAAGTGTCAGGAGAGATCTGTGTACGTGTGTGTGTGAGGGAGGTGGGAAGTGCGGGGGGAGGTGGGGTAGAGGATGAGGTATGTGAGTGTATGCATGCTACACTGTGGGAGCAACAGGATATTGGAACGTATTATATCTTATAGATATATATATTATTATATATATAATGCTATTATAATATGTACGATCGTGATGTAAGTAATAGAGAAAACAAATGTGAAAACAGATTAAAGTGACAGGAATTAATGCAATAAAACCACGTTCACATTTTTAGTGTCATCTAACTAAAATTTGTCTTCAATGTTGCGTACCCCCCTGCCCCATAATGTCTACAGTAAGGTGCAACATTTTGGAAAAAGTGAACGAAAATCTTTTCCTCTCTCACACTCTCCGCGCACTCATGAACATCAGGATGGTAGAAGTTGATTTGTCAAGAACCAACTGACAAGATACACATGTGTGGACACTGTTCTGATTGGCTTCGCTTCATAGCGACCGCTGTTGTCAACGACTAGCATTGCATCGCAGTAAAAAGAACCTACGTACAAATTGTGAATGGCAAAATTCTGTGGAATAATTACTTTGATAGAACATTGAGCTGTGGCGCACTGTAAAGAACGCTTCCTTGAGAGGTGTCCGATTTCACAGAAATATGTTTAAAAAAAAAACATAACAAAAAAACTTAACATAAAACCCCCCCCCAAAAAACACCCAATATTCTAAATAATTACAAAACTAAAAACAAACAAATAACAAACTAAAAATCAACTAACATAAAATAACAATACAACAACAATAGAACAAAAAAAATAACTATACATAAATCCAAACATAACATATAAAACAATATAACATATAATACAAAACAAAAAAACAACAACAACAAAAACCCGACACCCCCCCGCCCCCCGTTTTTCATCAAAGCAAAGAAACTGTATGAAAGGTGTGAATTTTCGAGTCCAAGGATTTGGTATGTATAGAATGGAATGGGGTAAATGTGTTGAGTAAAGAGACATACAATGGGTAAAACAACAAACAAACAACAACAACTGAGGAAATGTGGATGTGCCAGGTTGTGTCCAGAGAAAGACAAGTGTTGACTGATTTTGTAAGAAGATCTGTATTTGATTGTATTCTTTTTATCACAACAGATTTCTCTGTGTGAAATTCGGGCTGCTCTCCCCAGGAAGAGCGCGTCGCTATACTACAGCGCCATCCATTTTTTTTTTGTTTTTTATTTTTTCCTGCGTGCAGTTTTATTTGTTTTTCCTATCGAAGTGGATTTTTCTTCAGAATTTTGCCAGGAACAACCTTTTTGTTGCCGTGGGTTCTTTTACGTGCGCTAAGTGCATGCTGCACACGGGACCTCGGTTTATCGTCTCATCCGAATGACTAGCGTCCAGACCACCACTCAAGGTCTAGTGGAGGGGGTGAGAAAATATCAGCGGCTGAGCCGTGATTCGAACCAGCACGCTCAGATTCTCTCTCGCTTCCTAGGCGGATGCGTTACCTCTAGGCCATCACTCCACTGAAGAAGAACGTAGAATGGAATTGACATGCGGGAGGAGATGGAACCGAAGTGGGAATGGGGGGGAAAAACAATATGAGGAGCAGGAGCGATCAGGAGGGGAAGCAGAACGAGTTGAGGGCATGATTGCCAGGACATGGCCAAAAAGAAAAGGACTGCAGCTCAGTGTTGAAGAGAGATGAGCTGGGTCGGGAAGGTGTTTGTGAGATGAGGAGTGGTGGTGGCAGCGACCCGACAGGAGTGGAACTGAAATGACACATGACAGTCACAGGGGACAGGGGACAAAGGCGATCAAGGGGACAGACGTTGACAGTTTTGAAAACAGTAAATGGGTGGTGGGAATGGGATGTCGCGCCAGTGGCAATCTGTAATGACGCGCCAATGGGAATCTGTAATGACGCGCCAATGGGAATCTGTAAAGACGTGCCAAAGGGAATATGTAAAGACGTGTCAAAGGGAATATGTATAGACGTGCCAATGGCAGTCTGTAAAGACGTGCCCGTGGAAAACTAATGACGTGCCAATGGGAATCTGTAATGACGTGCCAATGGGAATCTAATGACGTGCCAATGGCAATCTGTAAAGACGTGAAAATGGCAATCTGATGGCGTGCCAATATGACGTGCCAATGGCAATCTGTGATGGCGTGCCAATATGACGTGCCAATGGCAATCTAATGATGTGCCAATGGCAGTCTGTGATGTCACAGGACTGGGGATGAGTGAATAGAAAGGGAAACAGACTGGGCTGAGATAGGGAGTGGTATATGTTTGTAACAAAACCGAAAGAAAGAAAGAAACGTAAGGAAACCACCAAACAATAAATGTCACAGTTTCAGTTTTCAAGGTGTCAAGTAGCGTGCAGACTGATCCATATACGCGACAGCAGATCTGCTGGAAAGGAAGGGAAATGCCTGATCTTTGCATAAACCCAATGTGCTTATCAGGACTTGATAGTCTACACTAGATTTGTGTAAAACAATAACAAAAAAAGAAACAAATGACGAAAAAAATAAATAAAGGAATGACCTGAAACAAAAGTTACGAATTCAAAGAATAAATATTAAAGAAAATAAGAAAAAAAAACAACTACCAATCTCCACCCACCCCCCGCACCCTCCAAAAAGACAAAAACAAAACAACCCCCCCAAAAAAACCCACCAAAACAAAACAAAACAAAAACAAACCAAAAAGGCACACATACTAACACGAATGTGCAAACTCAAGCACGCACCAACACACTCACGCACACGCACACACACGCGCACATACATACACACGCACGCAAGCATACACACACACACACGCACGCACAAGTCAAACACGTATAAACAGCAAACGATGTACGTGTATGAAGGAAACAAAGTACATAACAATGTAAATGACATGAAAGAGTATCGGAGAAGACATGGATATTGTGTTCTTGAAAAGACTAAATACATGTCTAAAGATTATACAAATTTCTCCGCTTTATAGCTTTTCGCTTGTTCAAAAAATAGCTCATACATATTCATGTTTCCTTGTAACAACCACGAAGAACGTACAAAATACAGTGTATAACGGAGAAAACGGAATGTAAAATATTGTACGGTTAAGTTCAGTTAACGGGTAGAAAAAAAACTTGGAAAGTCAAAGAACTCGCCTAAAACATTTCTAGAGGTAGGAACAAAAAAAAAAAAAAAAAAAATCCAGGGATAATTTCGATTGTTGGGGCATTAAACATAGTACGTGAAAGAGAGAAAAAAGAAAAAAAAGAAAAAAAAAAAAAAAAAAAAGAAAAGAAAAGGGCCGACTTCACAAAAGATCACAAACTGACTTGAAAATGATCACGATCAGGGAAGCCACGTGAAATAAAATTAATGGTCAGAAGATGCTGTACAGCGAAAATAGTGCGAAGCAGTTTAGGACTGAACAAGAGCGGAAGAACAAGACATAGTCACATTTGGGGAAAGCAGAAACAAATCTGGCATACAAGTTCAGTGGTGGAGGCTGTAATTATGCGTTATTTGGAAATAGGCCATAGGAACGACGGGGAAAAGGAAATAATTCTTTTTCATGATAGGAAGGGAACTGATGGGAGTTATAGAGAGAATTAGGCTGAGATAACGAAGTCGCCTGTCAACTGCGAAAGGTTGGTATATTAAAGAGGTCGATTCTGGCATGGCATTAATAGAATAGAAGAATAGAATAGAATATGTCTTTATTACCAAGTGTACCGGGGTCACAAGGAATCACAAGAAATCATCAAAGAGGTGGACTGAAAACATAGGGATTGGAGGAAAAGGTGTAACTCAAGTCTGCAATGAGTCGCAATAGGAGAGAACTGGAATTGACGGAGACTGGGAAGAAAATGTGAAAACATAGCAATGAACATGGTGAGCGGGCTTGAAAATTGGATAGGAAAACGAAAGGAACGAAGCTAGAAGAGGCAAAGGGAGACAACCGGAAAGAGAAACGAGTGAAACGGAAATAGTAAAAGAGGGAACAGACAGGGCGTTGGTGGAAAGAACGGAGAGGAACAGAGTGGAGATAGGATAGATAGATAGAGGGGAGGGGAGGGATGGGAAGGATGGGGTTGGGGGTGAGGAGGTGGTTGAACATGGGATCAAGGAAACGAGAAGGGGAACAAGTATCGGTGAAATTGGGAATGGGTGGGAGCTGGGAAGGAGAGTAGGGTCTGGAAAGAAAACGATGAGAATGTTGAGGTTGAGGGCTGGGAGATAAGAAAAAAAAAGACTGGAAGGAACAGTGAGGAAAGGTAGTTACAGGTGGACAGTGGAAAAACTGGTAATGGGTATTGTGGAAGAGTTCGCTGCACAGAGACAAATAGTGTGGAATGGAAAATGAGTGTTGCTGTCCTTGAATATGCCTTTCCAGCCAAAACGCTACTGTAAAATAACAAAAAAGAAAACACACACACACACACACACACACACACACACACGCACACGGAGGGCGTGGAGTGTAAGGCGGAGAAAAAAATATACGACAGTGCTTCATCACATCCATACGCACTAACTAAACGATCTCCGTCAACTGTAGCTGCAGCAGTAACAGCAGTAGCAGCGTTTTCGTTCCCAGCTAAATACATTAGAAAAAAAAAATGCTGATATGTAGCATTTCACACCTAACGCTCATGCTTACCTCTTTCGATTTCCCCCTGCACTTCCATGCTTGTAATATTCTTCGCGTTTGCTGTCACACAGCCTGCATCTACTGAAGAACAGAGCTGTCCTCTCCCGGTTGTGCCGCCTGCCGAAGACTTTGGTCTTCTGTGGAATTGCATCTGACTGTGCCGCCTGCCGTTCTTGATGCAGAGCGTATCTTTGGAGAACATAGTCAGCTGTCCGATCTTGACCACAGGGGCAGGATTTGTATTTGTATTTGTATTTCTTTTTATCACAACAGATTTCTCTGTGTGAAATTCGGGCTGCTCTCCCCAGGGAGAGCGCGTCGCTATACTACAGCGCCACCCATTTAAAATTTTTCTTTTCCTGCATGCAGTTTTATTTGTTTTTCCTAGCGATGTGGATTTTTCTACAGAATTTTGCCAGGAACAACCCTTTTGTTGCCGTGGGTTCTTTTACGTGCGCTAAGTGCATGCTGCACACGGGACCTCGGTTTATCGTCTCATCCGAATGACTAGCGTCCAGACCACCACTCAAGGTCTAGTGGAGGGGGAGAAAATATCGGCGGCTGAACCGTGATTCGAACCAGCGCGCTCAGATTCTCTCGCTTCCTAGGCGGACGCGTTACCTCTAGGCCATCACTCCACAGGCCGACAGCCTGACCTTGTTCAGGTGTGCGTTGAGTCGGTTGTTGTGGCGGTTTCGGAAACTCGTGATGATCACTTACTGCTCTCTGAGTAGATGATGGAAGTCGTATTTTTTTTTCTGTCGGTGCCTTCAGGACTGATGCTCCTCTTTTCATAGTAGGTGACATTTGCATGCCTGGTCGTCCTAGCATAGTTTTCAGCAAGACAGTCGGGAACTTGCTTCTCAGTACCATCCCAGTTTCTTCATCGACCTGCGTGGTGAGCCTCCACAGCTTGTCTTTCCTGAAGTGAAGGGAACTCCTCTCTTTCCAGTTACGTCTTGTTTGTATGTCCCCCCTCCCCTCGCCCCCAAGAACTTGGCCAAAGCTTCTTGGAATCCGATGTTAATTTCCTGTGACGGATTGACTTCTGTTTCCATTCTGGTCTTGTCGCAAGTTCCTTGTCAAAGTCTTAGTCTCGGCTGTTTCATGACCGTCGCTGGATGGGTGTAGTGGTGGTATCCTTTCCAGGGGGTATGTGGGGCGCCGGAGGGGGGGGGGGAGATGGCGGGGGAAGGATTGGGGTTGGGGGGTGCGCTGACTCAGTCTGGCTCCTCGACTTTAGTGATTATTGCCGTCAGCATACGGTATCCTGCGTAACTTGAACCAGGACAGGCACTACTGAATACCAGATTGACTCGGCAGCGGTGGACAGTCTCCTCATATCGATCTTAATCGATTGCTCCTTGTGGACTGCTGGCATCGGGACCGCGACAGAAGTGGATGTGTATGGAGGATTCAGGATGAAGGACGTCAGGTAACGCCACTGAAATAAAACCCGGTAAAAATGATGGGACAGCAAAAACCAAAAAGCAACAACAACAATCGATTGCTTTCTGGAGCAAAACTTTTTTTTGTCAGGCCGACATACCCGTAATATGAGAGTCATTTCGAAGGCGAACAATATCAACCGCCTATACTTATGAATTGAGACAGAGGGGGGCCTGACTCCAGCCGCACCCAATAGTACAACGTCACAATCTCACTCTGGGCCTCAAGTCGCAGACCTGCACACTGGAAGATGAAGGCAGGACGGGGCGAGAGGGGCAACGGGAAAGGAGGTTCCAGAGAATGCGGAAGTTGGGGCAAGGAGCTGGTTCAAGGAACTGGGAAGGAAGTGGCTGAAGGGGAGTGAGGGCCTTCGTTCCGGAGTCCGGCTCCTGAGGTTCCATTCAGAAGCAAAGAAGGGCAACCCAAAGGGATTTTTTTTTAAATGCCAAGTCACTAATCACATCACTGAACTAGTAACTACCATAATAACAGACTACACAACTTCTCCCTCACCCTGTCGACAGGGGAACAGGAGGCGGCACACCACTGTGACCTAGAGCGAAGAACACAGACCACCGCACAGAGACTAATGCAGAGGCAGAAGGGGTGACATGGAAATCGAACCCCACTACTTCTGAGGTGACACCCAACAGCTCGTTCGGTGGTTCGGTGACCGTCTCTTCCCATGAATATTCTTCGTTTCTCGTTTTGAACCCATCTCAAGAGTTCAGAACAATTAAGAAATGGGACATACCGCCTGTACATCGCAAGAGATGCACGTGCATAGCTTACAGTTTAGAGCTAAACAAGCAAGAAATGGGAGGGAGGGGGGGAAAGAAGGATGGAGAGAGGGGGAAGAGAGAGAGAAAGAGAGAGAGAGAGAGAGAGAGAGAGAGAGAGAGAGAGAGAGAGAGAGAGAGACGAACACGCGCACAAACGATCACCAACCAGCCGTGACAATCACCGCCTGGATGGACATCAAGCATAATCACAACACGGAACGAAACGATATCCTTTTTGTGCACGGTATCTATCTGACATTTTGTGGTATAATAACCCGCACTTGTTTCGTCTTCTCGTTCGTCAGATGTGAAACCCCAAACCTGCACTTTTGAATGCCAGAAGAGGCTTGCATAGAGCGAGAAAAGAGAGGGGAGGAGAGGAGGGGAGAGAGGAGTGTGTGTGTGTATGTATGTGTGTGTGTGTGTGTGTGTGTGTGTGAGAGAGAGAGAGAGAGAGAGAGAGAGAGAAACAGAGAGAGAGAGAGAGAGGGTGGTGGGGGGGTGGGGGGGGGGGGGGAGGGAGTGGCGGACAAAAGCTGAGGCAAAGTAAATGTGACAAATCATAAAAAGTAGTGGTGGGAGGAGAGATGACTGTACGTACCTTGTGTATATGTAGGCGGTGTCTGGAACCAGATTGCAGAACAATTTGTGCGGAGGAAGCTCAGCAACCTGAGAGGGAATCTGTATCAAAGCGGAGGTGTATTGTTTTCATCATGGCTACAGAGATTCACTAGCTGATGGAAACAGAGGGGAGGGGGGGGCGGATGAGAGGGGAGAAAGAGGAGAAAGAGAACACACGCGCGTTCGTGTATGTGTGAGTGAGTGAGTGCGTGTGTCCTTTTTCTCCCGTCTCTCTCTAGTCCATTGCCATGCAATGAAAAACGAAAACTAAACCAAACAACGAAACAACCAGCCAAACAATCCACAACACGACTTTGGAGACTTTCTTTCCTTTTTTTTTTTTTTTGTTCTTTGCACCGGTGTCCCGTCTACATGCAAAGTGAGGCTTCCTGCCGGGCACTTTATGGGGTGGGTGGGGTAGGCGGGGGTATGGTGTGGGGGGGTGTGGGTAGGGGCGGTGGGTGGGTGGGGGGGTGGGGGGGGGTTGTGAGGACGTGATGGGGTGGGAGTCAGCGGGTCGGATGGTGAAGGTGGTGGTGGGTTACAGACTGCACACTGCAGGAAGAGTTTGAAGGGTCTTCGCAATGCTTTTCCAGCCAGCAGATAGGAGTCTTCCCCATTGTGTGGCTTCTCTGTGGACGCTTTGCATTCCCTGCAGCGCTCAGTGAAGAAGGTAAAGCGTAATTACTAAGCGTTAGATGCCCGTGTGTGTGTGTGTGTGTGTGTGTGTGTGTGTGTGTGTGTCAGTATGCACTTATGTTTGCCTGCCAGTTTGTCTCCTTGAGTTGATAAAATACTTCTTTCCTTTCTCATTCTTCGAAAGCCTTTCACCACCCAAGTCTTGCCCTAGAGGCTGATACTTCAATTTTAACCCCGTCCCTGCTGCACCGTGATGAAATGAAATCAGTTTGGCACAAGTTTTTGTTCATCGTTTTTAGTCTCTACTTTCTCTCTCTCTCTCTCTACATGTTGTGGTGGTTTAAACGGTGTTAATTCATGTTGCCAAACAAAATGTAATCCAATCCCAACAGAAAGAAGTTAAGGCCAGACACTACAGTCAAATAACGACTTCTTCTTCTCTCCGACTATATCTCTCCCTTTTTTTTGTCTACTAGGTGTATCATCACTTGTGGATCACAAAAAAGTGTTCTTAGATTTCTGTGAAACCCGTTGCTATGGAAACAAATCAAAATGGCCGCCAAACAATGTATCAAAGAAATCGGGTTTGTGGTCCATGTGGTGCATGCAGACACTTTTTGTTATGTGGACTTGATACACAATGACATTACCTTCATTTTCATGTGAGATTGTGTTGATTCTTCAATTATTGTACTTTTTGTGAATTTCGCAATACCCAAAATTTACGATGGGTAAAAAGATCGGAACTGCTATGAATTAAAACCAAGAGAATATTTTCATATATAATCGTGACAAAACTTCAATAACATGCCATAATACAATCATGCAAAGTCTCATGGTTGTAGGTTTACTCATCATTAAGCAAGTCCAAGGTATGTTGTCAAGGCCAGAAACTTGACGACTTGCGTCGAAACTGAACAAAAAATTATTAATAAACACTTTCGTGATTCAGCAAGCAATCTTTATTGGCAATGTTTTCATTGTTAAAGACATCTTTATAGTGGAAAAACTTATGCATATGATAGAAGAGATGTTCAAGAATCAAAATCCATCAAAAACCCAAATCATGAAAAATCATCATTTTGGTCTCTTATGCACTGCCGTGCCCCCCTTAAAGAAAAAGAAGAAAAGATGACTGATATCTAACCTGGATGCACGGTTACACCACAGTGAGATTAATTTAACAGTCCTTCACTGACGAACGGAGGCCATTGTCAGCGGCAGCAGTAAAGGGGTTAAAGCTTGTCCATTGAACTTTCTGTGTCATTCCCTTTTCGTTAATTAAGAAACCTGAAGATCTCACCCGTGGAACGAGCGATGTATTCCACAATCTGCTCTGTCAGTCAGCATCGCTGCACTTCAGAGGCCACTGAGGGGAAGTCAATGATGAGTTCAACTGAGAGAGCGGCTGAGACAAGGGGGCGGGCTGTGACGTCTGTGGTGACGTAATGCTGACGCAATAGGGACCCTCCACAAACACTCGGGTACACCGCGGAACAAGTTAACTACTAGTCCTTGTGCCTTTTGTCGAACGTTGTTGTTGTTGTTGTTGCTGGAAATTCCGACAGATTAATTAACAGGGGGTTGGGGTTTGGGCAAGGGGAGCAGGGAGGGGGCGGGGGTGGGGGGGGGTGGGGGTGGGGGGGGGGGTGGGGTGGGGGGCGGAATAAAGAATAGGTTAGGGAAGCACAAACACACACAGGCGGGCGCGCAAGCATACAGACAGACAGACAGACATACACATATATTCACCCACAAACACACACACACGTGCGCGCGCGCACGCGTGCTCAAGCACATAAACATACACACGAACACACACATTTATAAACATTCATACACACACACACACACACACACACACACACACACACACACACACACACGCGCGCGCACACGCACGCACGCACGCGGTTCAGGCACAAGCAGGTCTGAACTTATGTTGATCTGGGAGTTCGGAAAAATCTCCACCCTTTATCCACCTGGCGCCGTTACCGAGTTTCGAACCAAGGACCCTCATATTGAAAGTCCAACCCTTTAACCACTCGGCTATTGCGCCCGTCACACACACACACACACACACACACACACACACACACACACATAACGAGCGTAATAGCCGAGTATATCTATATATATATATATCTATCTGGGTGTGTGTATGCGTGTACGTGTGTGTGTGTGTGTGTGTGTGTGTGTGTGTGTGTGTGTGTGTGTGTGTGTGTGTATGAGGGGCGTACTAGCCGAGTGGTTAAAGCGGTGGACATATATATATATATATATATATATATATATATGTATGTATGTATGTATAAAACGGGCGTAATAGCCGAGTATATATATCTCTGTGTGTGTGTGTGTGTGTGTGTGTGTGTGTGTGTGTGTGTGATTATTGTTTTGTCGGACTTGGTAATTTGGCACTCATACTGTGTTGTATTGTTTTTATTGTTTTTTTTTTGCCTGTCATTATGTACAACTTTATGTATCGTGTATCATGTTTACGTTCACGTTATTACCATTTTGTTTTAAAATCCTTTGTCAGAAAATTGACGGAATTGCAACTCCGGAGGCAGACATGTTCCTAAGTTTATACGTATGGTTAAAGGGTTGTGACCGTAGTTGTGTGTAATTTTCTTTTCCAAGTTTGTTTCTTAACTTTATTTGCAGGTTCTACGAAACCGATATTGACAGTTTTGATATGGCACCGTGTAGTTGGCAGGGATTTATGTAACAATGATAAACGTAAGGAAATTGTGCATCGACATTTTCGCCCTTTTTTTTTTTTCGTTCTGTTATTCACAAGGCTTTTTCTGTTTGGCCACACAGAAACAGAACAGCAAGTGTTTTTTTAATTTTTTTTTAGATATATATATATATATATATTTAAAAAAAATATTTCTTTTTATTGACTGCATAAAAACTTCGCCTAACTTCAAAACTTTGAAGGAAAAAAAAAAAAAAAAAATGCAGGAGCCGCAAGCAAAGTACAGCTGGATCAGAGAAGTATCTGTTATATTCAATCTTCGAAAAAAAACCCCCATCTTTCTCAGAATGTTGTTGTCCTCATCCTGGTTTCTGGAAGGACAATTCAATAGCAATATCAGTATGCATGGCCATCTGCCACGATGCTGGTGTGAAATGGAGCTGAAGGGTTTTGGCCAAATGGTTGTGGACGTGGAGACATTATAGTCTGTCCAAGGTGAGGTGAGGTGGCGTCCGGCCATGGCTATCATCATTATCTCTATTTCCAAA
>NC_134893.1:46861973-46864473 GCF_041734735.1 Babylonia areolata | reverse complement strand
TAGTGCACTCCGGTCTTACTGACCTAAATCTTCATCTCTTCCTGTGAGAGAGAACTGAGGAGGATTATATATATATATATATATATATATATATATAGGTGTGTACACACACACACGCACACACGCACACACACACACACACACACACACACACACACACACACACACACACGATAGAAAAAAAGCAAATAAAACCGCACGCAGGAAAAAAAATACAAAAAAATGGGTGGCGCTGTAGTGTAACGACGTGCTCTCCCTGGGGAGAGCAGCCCGAATTTCACACAGAGAAATCTGTTGTGATAAAAAGAAATACAAATACAAATACTATTACACATATATATTCTTCTTGGTAGTCCGTCGGTAGCCGACGATTACAAGGTCTGTGTACTCAGCGATGACAACGCATGTGACTCCACAGCCCGAAGGTGGAAGCACATAGGCGCCCACAGGTGTCGCAGTGATGGTCTGAATTTTGGACTGAGTAGGACGAGGCCCTGTGTCGTCTGTCCCTCGGATCTATCTATCTGTCTATCTATCTATCTATCTATCTATCTATCACACTTTCGTTCCCTCATTGCTTGTTTGCCTGACAATACGTGGGTTGTAAGAGCTGAGTTTAGCTGATCACTCGTGGTCATGACTTTATTTGTGACATCTCTTCCGTCTTTCTGGTACCCCCTTGGCATACGATGGACGTGGAAAGAAAAACAAAAACAAAATATTTCACCAGGTAATCTATAAGGACAGGGCCAGCGCTTCCTTTTTTTGAGGAAGTGTCTGTGTTTGTTCCAATGTACCTTTTATTTACCTGTGTGCTAGCTGAATCGGTAGCGTAAGCATCACTGACTTGAAGTTGTGTACCTTGTGTAATGGAGAGTTACCACTTTTTACTATTTATTACTTACCATTACTTTTTTTTTTTTTATCCATGATTTATTTTAGCGTCTTGTTTTCTACTTTTTGTTCACTTCATCCTTCATGAACTGCTTTGCTGGGGGAGTCTGTGGAATGTGACTTTCTTCCACCATGATGGAGAACGCCACTAAACTATGACTGGTGTCTCAGAATTACTTGCCATGAAGGATAATGTTTCATCGCCAATTTTTTTTTCTCTCTCTCTCTCTCATTTTTCTCACAACCGATTTCTCTGTGTGTGTGAATTCTGGGCTGCTCTCCCCCGGGAGAGCGCGTCGCTACACTGAGTGTGCCACTTTTTTTGTATTTTTTCCTGTCAGCAGTTTTTTTTTGTTTATTCTCCTATCGAGGTGGATTTTTCTACAGAATTTTGTCAGGGACAACCCTATTGATGGCAGTGGGTTCTTATACGTGCGCTAAGTGCATGCTGCACATGGGACCTCGGTTTATCATTTCATCCGAATGACTTGTGTCCAGACCACCACTCATGGTCTGGTGGAGGGGGAAGAAAATACTGGCGACTGTGGGGTTCTTCTTCTTCTTCTTCTGCGTTCGTGGGCTGCAACTCCCACGTTCACTCGTATGCACACGAGTGGGCTTTTACGTGTATGACCGTTTTTACCCCGCCATGTAGGCAGCCATACTCCGTTTTCGGGGGTGTGCATGCTGGGTATGTTTTTGTTTCCATAACCCACCGAACGCTGACATGGATTACAGGATATTTAACGTGCATATTTGATCTTCTGCTTGCATATACACACGAAGGGGGTTCAGGCACTAGCAGGTCTGCACATATGTTGACCTGGGAGATCGTAAAAATCTCCACCCTTTACCCACCAGGCGCCGTCACCGTGATTCGAACCCGGGACCCTCAGATTGACAGTCCAACGCTTTAACCACTCGGCTATTGCGCCCGTCGACTGTGGGGTTCGAACCGATGTGCTCATATTCTCTCGCTTCATACACGGACGTGTTACCTCCAGGCCAACACTCCACAATGACTTTGTGCGGGGCGAACCTGCAGACATATCAAGGCACACAACCGGCTGTCTGAGGTTCCCACCGGCAGAGTTTCTTTAAATGGCCCACAATGGTCTTAGAAAGGTTTCCATTCTACATATCCCTTTATAATCGTTGCAAAGTTTTATTTTTCCAATAACGAAAGTTTTTTTTCTTTCTTTTTGTTGTTGTTTTTGCACCTCTCAATACACACACCCCTATTCCTCAGCTTTGCGTACATACATACATACATGTACATGAGCGTACAGACAAACGTACAAACAAGAAGTTAGTACAGAAACAGACATGCACACAGACAGACAAACGCACACGCATGTACACATTGCTTGCGTATACACGCACACACATATGCATATACGTGTTGGAGAAGAGAGAGAGAGAGAGAGAGAGAGAGAGAGAGAGAGAGAGAATTCACATCCTTCCTTTCTCTCTGAAATCGCAACCGAAATCGAAAAGGGGGGAAAAGGAAACGAAAAATAATGTCCGACTAGGAAGAAAAAGATAAACGAAAAAAAAAAGAAAAAAAAAAGAAAAAAAAAAAATCAGACAAGGAAGAAGAAGATAA
>NC_134893.1:46846973-46859473 GCF_041734735.1 Babylonia areolata | reverse complement strand
GCGTGTGTGTGTGTGTGTGCCTGTCTCAGTACACGTGCGTGAGTGCGTGCGTGCGTGCGTGTGAGTGTGTGTGTGGGGAGAGTCGTGTGAACCGAGCCGAGAGAACACGAGAACACTCACGACACCAAGAGCACAAACAGACAGGAAGCAGAGAGCTCCGAAGCAACAGCGGATCGACCCCGCCGCCAGACCAACACAAGAGCCCAGCAACGCGAGAGACGCGACCAACCAAAAGAGTCACTCAAACAGGGGCGCGAAACCAACAGGAATCGGACGACCAGAAAGATCGAGACACCCAGCCGCAAGTCGCCGCGCACGAGCTCGCCCGACGCGACATCCCTGCGGCTCACATCGGCCCCCCCCTCGCTACACTCGCGCGCGTCCCCCCCTCTTCTCCTCCTCTCTCTCTCTCCCCCTCCTCCCCTCTCTTCTCCCCTCCCTCCTCTCTCTCTCCCTCCTCCCTCCTATTCTCCTCCCCTCTTCTCCTCCTCTCTCTCCCCCCTTCTCTCCTCCTCTCTCCCCCTCCTTGTCCTCCTCCTCTCTCTCTCTCCCCCTCTCTCTCCTCCTCTCTCTCTCCCCCCCTCTCTCTCCTCTCTCTCTCCCCCTCCTCCTCTCTCTCTCCCCTCCTCTCTCTCCTCCTCTCTCCTCCTCTCTCCTCTCCTCCTCTCTCTCTCCCCTCTCTCCTCTCTCTCTCTCCCCCCTCTCTCCTCCTCCTCTCTCTCTCCCCCCTCTCTCCTCCTCCTCTCTCTCTCCCCCCCCTCTCCTCCTCCTCTCTCTCTCCCCCCCCTCTCTCCTCCTCCTCTCTCTCTCCCCCCCTCTCCTCCTCCTCTCTCTCTCCCCCCTCCTCTCTCCTCCTCCTCTCTCTCTCACCCCCTCTCCTCCTCCTCTCTCTCTCCCCCCTCTCTCCTCCTCCTCTCTCTCTCCCCCCTCTCTCCTCCTCCTCTCTCTCTCTCCCCCCTCTCTCCTCCTCCTCTCTCTCTCCCCCCTCTCTCATCCTCCTCTCTCTCTCTCCCCCCTCTCTCCTCCTCTCTCTCTCCCCCCTCTCTCCTCCTCCTCTCTCTCTCCCCCCTCCTCTCTCCTCCTCCTCTCTCTCCCCCCCTCCTCTCTCCTCCTCCTCTCTCTCTCCCCCCCTCTCTCCTCCTCTCTATCCCCCCCACCCTTTCTCTCTCGCTCTCTCTCCCTCCCAATTTCCCATCAGTGTGTGAAAAGAGACAGCGGGCACTTGCTGTAGCCGGCTGTGGTCACTTCCATCGACAGTCACTGCCGCTTAGTGCCAGCCAGTGCGATGGAACACGAGCTGGACGTCGTCCGTCTTCCTACCGACATCACAGAAGAAGTTACCTACATCCTGAAACTGTAAGTTCTGTCTTCTGTCTATCTATCTATCTATCTATCTATCTATCTATCTATCTATCTATCTATCTATCTATCTATCTACCTGTCTGTCTGTCTATCTATCTATCTATCTACCTGTCTGTCTGTCTGTCTGTCTATCTGTCTATCTATCTACCTGACTGTCTGTCCCTCTATCTGTCTGTATGTCTGTCTCGTTATATATATCTATATAAATATGTATATAAATATGTACATATAGAGAGACATACATACATACATACATATAACACACACACACACACACACACACACACACACACACACACATATATATATATACACATATTAGTTCCCTTCATCGGCTTCTGGCATCTTTGGCTACTGTAGACACATATAATGATGATGATAACTTTATGAATTTGGCGCCTCAGCTCCCCCCCTCCCCAATCTAATTTTAGAAGAAATGGAAGGAAACTTTTATGGCCTGTTTTGGTTCAGATTGTTTCCTTTAGTATTTGTGTTGTTGTTCGTGATGCTGCTTCTGCTGTTTGGTATGTTTAAAAAAAATTTTTTTATTATAAATTTCTGAGCCTCTGTGACACAGTCCGAGCATGAGAACGTGGCACTATGAATGCAAAGCGAAACATGAACCCCCCCCCCCCCCAAAAAAACAAAATCAGTCAACGACAACCCCTACCTCTCCCCCTCCTCGCCCCCCCCCACCCCAACCCCTCATCCCCACCTTAGCCACTGACCCACACCTCCTTTCCCTCTTCCACTAAGCCCCACATTCCTGTATTCTGCCGCCCCCCCCCCACCCCAAGCTCCCGAACACCCCTCCTCCCTATATCCGTCTCACCTTGGACCCCGCCCCCACTCCTCCCCACCCTTGAAAAACAGCAAACAAGTAAACAAAAAAAAGAAAAAAAACAAAACAACAACAAGAAACCAACAACAACGCCCCCCCCCCCCCCCACCCCCCACCAAAAAAACAACAACAACAACAAAAAACACACAAACAAAACAAACAAACAAACAAAAAACCCCAACAACCCAAAACCAAAACCATTCCTAAGCACGATATAAGCTATTAGCTTGTTGTTACTCCGCTGTCTATCTGTACATGTGTCACATATATACTGAATAAAAATTTTGTTTAAAAAACCCCAAAAAAACAAACAAACCCCAAAACGAAAAAAAAACAAACAAAAAACGCCTCCCCACCCTCAAAAAAAAAAAAAAGAAAAAAAAAAGAAAAAACAAACAACAAATCCTCTCTCTCTCTTTTTTTTTTTTTTTTTTTTTTTTTTTTTTAGCAGCCATTGTCTTCCTTCACTCTTTTTATGTTTGTCTCGCCCCCTTCTTTTCCCCTCTAAGGCCATCCTCCTCACCCACTCCATCCATCCAACCTTCTCAACATCATCCTCGTCAGCTAAATTAGGGACACTTGTGTCCACTTCGCTGTCAGTCATTGCCTCCAACACTCCCACTCACAGACCCACACACGCAGCAGCCGAGAAAGAAGTGGTCCCTCCATCCATCTCCCTCCTTCCCCTCCCACCTATTCACGTGCTTCCCTCTCCCCCTCCCCCCCCCCCCCCCCGCTCCCACTCTCCCCCTGCCCGCCCCCACAATTCCTCGTCCTCCCCCCCTCCCCCCTTTCAACAGACGCAGACTCTGCGTCATTGCCCAACGACTCCCCCTCCCCCCAACATCCTAAATCCTCCATTCTAGAACAGGAATCACAGCTGCCCGACAAGTTTCTTATTGTATTGTATTGTACTGTATTGTATTGTATTGTATTGTATTGTATTGCACTGTGTTGTATTGTATTACGTTTTCGTCACACCACACTTTTCTGTAACCTTCTTCTATTTCGTTCGTGGGCTGCAACTCCCATGTTCACTCGCATGTACACGAGTGGGCTTTTACGTGTATGACCGTTTTTACCCCCGCCATGTACTCCGTTTTCATAGGCGTGCATGCTGGGTATGTTCTTTGTTTTCATAAGCCATCGAAAGCTGACATGGATTACAGGATCTTTAAAGCGCGTATTTGATCTTCTGCTTGCGTATACACACGAAAGGGGTTCAGGCACTAGCAGGTCAGCACATATGTGGACCTGGGAGATTGGAAAAGTCTCCACCCTTTACCCACCAGGCGCCGTTACCGAGATTCGAACCCGGGACCTTCAGATTGAAAGTCCAACGCTTTAACCACACGGCTATTACGCCCGTGATTTTTCTGTATGAAATTAAGGCTGTTCCACCCCGAGGACAGCGCGTAGCCACAGTACAGCGCCACATTCATTTTTTTTTTATGAGTCTGCAGGTGTGCTTGTTGTTCCACCAAAGTGAATTGTTCTACGGAATTTTGCTAGGGACAACCCCTTTGTTGCCGTGGGTTCCTTTTGCGTGCACAAAATGTATACTGCATACGGAACCTTGATTTATCGTCTTATCCGAATGACCAGCGCCAATTAAGGTTGTTTTTTTTTCTTCAGAAGACAAGGGATGATGAAACTGATTACGTTCTGATTCTCCGATCCAGTCATTTCCACACACACACACACACACACACACACACACACACACACACACACACACACACACACACACACACACACACACACACACAGAGAACTCAGTACTGTGTTAAGGTACAACTTCCATCTTTTGGATAGTTTTTCATGTTGTGTACATGTCAGCTGGCTGGAAGCGTCAATCAGTAATCGGCTTCCAGGTGTGCCCCTTTGCCTTGAAAAAGCAATAGTTAGTGTTATTGTTCATTGTCTGTTTCTGAACGCTCCGAGTATGTTTGGGTCAGTTCACTTCAAGTGAATGTGAACTGGAAATGAGAACGCATGGAAAAGAAAAGATCACCGAAATGCTTGCATTTCGGTTGTCCGATTTAACGAATCGTTGGCAGAAATCAACAGCATGAGTACCAGAGAGTGTCAGAGAACAATAGTTATTATGATTGAATGGAAATAACAAACACTCGTGAACATAATCTTCGATCTTAAAGGTATCAGTCAATAGGTCGTTAAAAGAGAGTCAGAGAATGATAGTTGTTTTAACTGGATAGTTGTTTTAACTGGATAGAAATAACAAACAGTCATTGGCAAATACTTGACCTTAAAGGCGTTAGCCACCAAGTCGTCAATCTACGCCAATTTGGACAAATATTACAACAAAGAATAGAACAGAAAAGACAGAGTGAAATCATGAGCATAGCAATTACTGTTCAGTGATGAATGGCATTGAATAAGCTATGAAAATATATATAATCATGAACATAACAAACAACAACAACAACAAATAAAACAAAAAACCAAAAACAAACAAACTGTCCGATACGAATCTTTTTAACGATCATAAAGCGGAGTTAGCGATTTGGGAACAAGCAGATGATAAAACATTGTAGAGGGTTAGACATTATTTTCTGTCGACTTCTTTCTCTAGAAATAAGTTTTGTACTGATGTAAATTATCTAATCAGCTTCAGTTATTGTTGTTTTTTTTGTTTTGCTTTTAGCGCATCGAGTCTTATTTTGTTACAAAAAAGGAATTAAAACGTTTGGAATTGTGTAATGGTGATGACTCCAATACTGTTGTTATTGCTTTTTATACTTCCAACAGTATTTGCTAATATGATTTTTCCACCTCTATTTTTTACTTTTCTTCTTTTACTTCTTCATGACAAAAAAAGGAGAGAAAATAAATCGTTTCCTCGTCCTTATGAGAAAGAAAACAGAAAAAAAGCGAGATGAAGAACAACAGATGTTCCTGGCACACGAAAGAGCAGACAGCAGTGCACCAAACATGACTCCACAACCCAAGACAAGCAGACATCGACACAGCTCTTGTCAGACGCTGATTTCATCAAGTCCTCTTTTTCACCTTCTACCGGTCACGGCAACATTTACTTTGCCTGCCCATCAATCCACGATCAGTTGACTGACCACTCCGACCCGCCTTCACCCATGCCCCTGACATCCCTCCCCCCTCTTCCTTCCCCCTCCCGTCACTGGCCACATTGTCTGACCAACCCCGCCCCCAATCCCCCTCGCCCCTCCCACCCACACCCCGCCTGAAGTCAGCACCAGAGAACCTTGATCAAAGAGATGCGTGTCTGGCAGAGTGAAAGGAACCGCTGGATCCCCGGGTACCAACGAGGTCCCGAGGTCTCCCATCAGATTGGGCCGGCCCTCTGTCTGTCTGCCTGTGGTCTTCTGCTGTTAGTGATCTCTGGTCTATTGCCGGGAGAGACACAAGCGTGGATATGATGGAATTATTCTTCGATCCGCTCACCTCCTTCGCACACCCCTTCCACCCGCCCAGTCTTTTTTTTTTTTTTTTTGTTGGTTTGTTTCGCCTCCAGTTATTTAGGAACCAGGAATGGCTGATCTCATTTCAGACTGGCGGAACTAGAAAGAGATTAGACGCAAGTGGAGGTGAGGGAGGGTGGGGGTGGGAGTTTGAGGGGGTGAGGAAATTGCGGAAGAACTAATGTCTTCATTCCTTTACTCTGTTCAAAGACAGTAGGTCCGCACGATTTATCAGAAAAAAAAGAAACCGTGTCGAAATGTGGGACATAATATCGATGATTTACTGTATTTTATTATATCGAACTGAAGTAGTTCACAAATTGACAATATACGTTGTAAACGTGATTTATCATATTTTGTTATATCGATTCGAAGCAGTCCACAAAATTACAACATACGTTGTAAACACAAAGTTATTTGCTCTGCCAACGTTTGCAAAAATATATCGAAGTTCGCAGCCTAGGCATCCGCGATTCTCATCTGTTTATTCAGTGCTTGGCACCAGAATCACAGAAGCAGCATGGACTGGTTTATGTGGTCGTTCTGTACTGAGTAATACGACTATCTCAGAACATCATCAGTGTTTAAGAGAATGACCAGTACCCCATTTTCCCAAGACTAGCCTTTTTGCTGGATTAAGGGTTTTTTGTGATTACCCTTACTACTGGTTGTAATTATAGGTCATCTGATGATCAGAAGTGCGTAAACGGTAATTTGTCTGTACACGCACAGAATATCTGAACACACGTGTTTGCATGGAAATAAGGGAAGAATATGAGCAGAAAAAAAGCTTAGGTACTTAGATAGGGCCTTTCTTCTGAGTCATAATCATCATCATCATCATCATCATCATCATCATCTTCTTCTTCTTCTTCTTCTTCTTCTTCTTCATCTACTTCTTCTTCTCTTCCTCCACTTCCCTCTAATCAGCTTGACTTGTTTCCCTCCAAGACCTTCATTTTCAGATTGGTCAGCTGCGCTGATAACGACTGGTCAAATCACAACGTGGACAACGGTCAACAGCACAAATACCAGTCCTCAGCACCGTCTGGTCAGTTGTTGACCAGTCACTGATCAGGACAAAAGGTATCGAGTGGACAGCGGATCCCTTGTATTTTTCGTGGTTGGAAGAAAGCCACCCGGGAGGATGGGGGTGGGGTGAGGGGGTTGGGGTGTAGTTTTGATGGTAGGGTAGCGGTTCACACCAGGTCACTACGTAGTTCCATTAACACACATCAGAGTGATGTTTACCTTTCAGATGATAGAAACATAACATCTCTGTTCGGCTAGCGTGTCGTGTAACCAGATTAACGAGACGTGGATGGTGTTTTGTATACAACTGCCCGTGAATAGGAATTTTTACCGTTTTCCATTGCCTCTCTCTCTCTCTCTCTCTATATATATATATATATACATATATATTATATATATGTTTCTCTCTGTGTGAGTGTGTGCGTGTGTGCGTGGCTGAAACCTGACTGACTGACACAGGAAACGAATCAGTGATGAGCGCCCAAAGACAGTTCTCGGTCGGCTCCAGCCTGTTGTACACATGACTCCGCGTTTGTGAAGCGCTTTGAGTTGGGTCTCTGAGCGAGGATAGGCGTTGTGTAAGTATCCAGATCATCATCATCATCATCATCATCATCATCATTCGTCTCTGTCTCTCTGTCTTTGTGTCTTTGCCTCAGCCTGTGACCATCTGTCCTGCCTTGCTCTCCCCCTATCTCTGTCTATGTCTCTGCCTCTGTCGGTCTGAATGACTCCCCTCTCTTTTTAACCCACGCTCCTTTTCTCAGTCTCTGTTTCTCTCCAACCTCTCTCTCTCTCTCTCCATCCTGCTCCCATCCCAGCCACAGTCTCCCCTCAGACAGTATGAATGACTCCCTTTATACCATTCCCTTCCTCAATCAGCAAAACAAACTCTGCCGCTGCTGCTGCTGCTGCTGCTACATATCGGAATTAGTCTGGCAGAGGAAGAAGAAGCAGAAGGAGAAGAAGAAGAAGAAGAAGACAATGCCTGTGTATCCGCTACACCACCACAGTCCAGCAGTTAGCAAACGGAAAAGTTCTGCTGGCCATTAGTGACATGACATGACACAAGAGATTTCTCTTCTCACAGCAAACACACACAGTCTCCGTGGGATAACCTGCCGCGCCACACTGTCTTGCCGATTCTCTCTCTCTCTCTCTTAACAGTTCCAGTCAGGAAGGTGGCAGAATGGTTAAGACGCTCATCTGTCAATACAGAATGCATGAGGGTCTGTGTTCGAATCCCGCTCTCTCCCTTTCTCCCAAGTTTGACTGGAAAATCAAACTGAGCATCTCGTCCTTGGATCTGTCCGAACGCAGTGACGCCTCCTTGAGAAACTGACACTGTAAACTGAAACTGTAAACCAGAATTTGTCAGTGAATGAATAAGTCCGTTTTGTGTGCCGTTGGTCAGTTAGCGTTGCCTAGACTTGCCGACTGTTATGTGAATTAACAAGTGTATCAGAATGTGTGCCGTTGGTTAGCTAGCTTTATTTCGTTTATTTATTTATAGCCTGTTCATCAGCTAGCGTCGCTTAGACTTGCCGACTGTTTTGTGAATCAACCGAGTCTGTCAGTACGGGTGCTGTTGGTCAGTTATTGTTCCCTAGGTACCAGGGGAGTCGCCGGAAATCTTAGTGTGGTGATGATGATGCTTGCTGTCCCTTTCTTAGCTGACGTGACAGGTCTTGTGGAGGGCAGGAATCGAGCGAACCAACTCGGGGCGGGCACACGTTACTAGCAGTGAGGATGAACGGGTATTTGTAGGTATAAATCAAGTCGAGATGTTGTGTTTGGGAGAGTGTGTGTTGGGGGGGAGGGGGGGGGGGGGGGGAGGGGGGCAGGAGTGGGGCGTGGGGATGAGGGAACAGCGGGTAGGAGTTGGAAAACTTGTTTTTAGCACTTGTGTCGGTCGTTTTTGTGTGTGTTTCTTGGTTGCCTGTAGTTTGTTATTGATTTGGAGTGGATTGGGGGATATGTTTTCTTCTTTCTTTCTTTTGTTGCCTTTCTTCTTCTTCTTCTTCTGAATAGCTCCTATCTTCGTTTAGAGACCAAACTCTGCTTTACAAACACAGAGTCATTTGCGCATTTTAATGACATAAATTTAGTGGGTAAAATATGCATCAGTATTACAGATTATTTTTGAAAGATAATTTGATATGTAGCCAAGTTCTCAATATGACTGGCTACTGCTTCACACACAAATTATAGCAGACGCCTTTTCCCACCGCATGCCCACTGCTGGTCTTCAACGGTTCGTGCAGAATACGCCATTCGAATTGTAAATGCAAAGCCCCTTTTAAACAACTGCTCCTAAACATCTATTAAATCAAGTCTCTGTATCGTTTGCTGCAATATTATATTTATTGTGCTTACACACACACTTTAATCAGTTAGAAGCATATTTGATATCAGTTTAATCGTTCGTCAGTGTAAAGATTTCAACTGATGCTTAGCTTACGTCATTTTGTCTTTCTCCCCACACAAAATACTACAGTCTACAGTTCTGTATGTGACTGCTGTTGGAAACTAAAACCACAGCAGTATAGTGTTTGGATGAGAATAGATCAGGCATTTAGAAAATACAAAGTCGATTTTCATTGTCGACACTTAACGAAATTCACTGCATTGCTTGACAGCTTTGACTGAGGTGAAAACTGTGTTTCTGACACACCGTATTTAATTAAATATCTCTTTTGTCGGATCAGCAAACTAAAAGTGTCATATACTGACATAATCGTCGCAGTTCCATCTTTAAATCTATACCGTTTGTGTTTGCCTACGTTAAACTGATTTAACGCAGTTTGTAATTTTCAGCGACAAGCTCGCTAAAACTTACCCTTTTCAGGTGACTTAAATTAAGATTATAAATTCATCTTAAATAATCAACACCTTCATTTTATACTCATTAGAATGTAGGTGTTGGGCTGTTTCTTTTGTGACCAATCCAACGTAAATTGGTTATGGAATCATTTAGAAATCTATCACTGAACACCTTGTAACAAACACAATTCTAATCAAATTTAGCCCGATTCGAGCCCTTTTGTTTCACGGGCCTCGCTGGCGTCATTGTATTTAGTGTAACTTGCATAAATAGCCACAGCAGGTGATGATAATTTCTCACCTGGCTGAGCTGGCCTACAGCTAGAGCCTGCTCTCTTTCTCGCTGTCACACACAGTGCGTCCCGCCACACTGTCTTCTTTCTTCTTCTTCTTCTCCTATTCTTCTTATCCTCTTATAACTATTGTAAATAAAACAGTAGAAAACCCCTTTTGTGACTGGCCATCTACATGTCCTTGGGCCGGTGCGTGGATCTTTTATATCCTTTAATTCAGTAAATCATCGGTAATTCTTTTGTATCGTCCCCTTTTATAATAGACCACTTGGGTTCACGGCTACAGATGTAAGACGAATTTATGTGGAAAAAAAGAAAGAAAAAAAAAAAATGCAAAGAAGTGTAGCCAAGTGCTCAGCTGCCTACTAACCATAGTTCAACTCACAGCACATTCGTAAAGTGGATGACAGTTTCACTGCAGTGACGGTGTCCAACCATTAACATGAGAAGGTAACTCTTGTGGCATAAGGCTATTCAAATTCGAATTTGAACTGAAAGCTGTTGTGCGTCTGCCGGTCACTTTCTGAGTTGCTGCTCTCATCGAGCGTGTCGCACATACAGTCAGCTGCCTAACATTCTACTGTAAGTGCTCTATTTCAGATGTGCTGATAATTTGCAAATTGTAATTTTCAACACGGTACTGTTGACTTGTTTCAATTATAACTTTGACATGTAGTCACAGCTCCACTATGACTGATCTAGATAATAGCCATGTCGTCATAAGCTTGTAGGGGCATTTCAATCTTTCCAACGCAACATTGAGTGACGTCTCTGCCCACTGATAATCTATTGGACTATTTTAGAACATTAGGAATGACGTATTCTTTCTCATTTACCCACACTGATGAAGGTTAGGCTTTGTGTATTCCCTGTTGAGCGGAGGGAATTAAAATGGAGAGCACCGGCCTTTAGCCGAACCCACTGAAAGGTTAAGCCATGATAGTTCTTCCAATCATTGTATTGAGCACTGACAACTGTTTGATCTCTCAGTTTGCCAGTGATGAATATCAAAGCCATTGATTCTATCATCTCTTCTATCATTCATATATTATTTCATATGTTGCTATCAGTTGTACTGCTACAGTGTTACACTGACTCTCAGTACTACCAATCACAGTTACAGTGTGCTTAATAATGTGTGCGTGTAGTATTCTGTTGTTGTGATTACAAGATAGTGTTGGATTAATATCAGGTATTGGTTAAAACCATGTGATATATATATATATATATATATATATATATATATATATATATACACATATATACATATCACAGTCTATTAATTGTAATCTAGCTATCATGCTCTCTCCTATATGGCTTACACCAGTATAGTGCTACATGATAACTGACTCATTTGAATTACTGACACAGTATAAGCTTTACATAATCTATACTGTCAGTGTCCTTTCATTAAATCAGCCTAGCTTCAACCACAGTAACTGCACTATTTAAATGTATTAGAAATGTCATTTGCTGTCAGTGTTTGGTCTTCACACATATGCGTTATTTATGTTATGTTGTTGCCAACTCCAAACCAAGTGATAGTCTTTCATTGTAATATATGATATGCTTACTAACCACTTGTTCTGACATGATGAACTTATGACGATTGTTATTTGTGTCTTATTCAGGCACTATTTTCTCTTCTTCTTTACTTCTCATAATAATTATTGTAATAAAACAATAGAAAAACCCTTTTGGTACTGGCCTCTACATGTCTTTGCCAATGCACGGATCTTTTCTATTCTTTCACCTTCACACTCTTTGATTCTGTAATAATCTAAATTCTTTTGTACCGTCCCAATTATATACCACTTTGTTTAACACGGCTACAGAAGGATAAATAATGAGGAGGGAGCGAGTGAGAAGTGAGAAATGGACAGGCTTGCACACAGAAAGCAAGCAGACTAGAGGAACAACAACAAAGAACAACATCAACAAACAACCAAAAACCTAGTTTCAGTTTCAGTTGCTCAAGGAGGCCTCACTGCGTTCGGACAAATCCATATACGCTACACCACATCTGCCAAGCAGTTGCCTGACCAGTAGCGTAACCCAACGCGCTTAGTCAGGCTTTGAGAAAAACAACAACAAAATAACAAAACCAAAAAAACACACACACCAAAAACCTAACAACAGCAAACAAACAAAAACAACCCATCCCCCCAAAAAACAACAACACCCCCCCCAAAAAAAAAACACACACAAAAAAAACAAAAAAAAACAAAAACAACAACAAAAAACAACAAAAAAACAACAACACACACACCCCAAAGCAACAACAACAAACAAACAACAAAAACAAAAACAAAAATACAACCAACAACAAAAAACACACCAGACGACTGTAATCTCTGCGTGAATATTGACATTTGGCAAAGATTGTCCATCAGCATGGAAACAGACCCAGAACTGTGTTTAAATGGAGACGCAGTATTCTGGAATAAAAAGAAAACAAGAGAGGCAAGGCCTTCAAGACTCACTTGTGATACACTTAAAAAAAAAAATCTAATCGTTAAAATGTGTTCTGTATTTGTTATTATAAAGCTTCGGGTTAAAAAAAAAAGAAAGAAAAAAAGTCCAAACCAGATTCGAACCCCGCATGTTCGGGTGAGAAGAAACTGTCTTACCCATTACACTATCTTTGCGCCTTAACTGACGTTCTCAAATTTAATATTTGAACATACT
>NC_134893.1:46836973-46841973 GCF_041734735.1 Babylonia areolata | reverse complement strand
GAAAAAAACAAAAAAAACAACAACAACAAAGGTGCTGCACTATAGGGACGCGCTCTCTCTGGTGACAGCAGCCTGAATTTCACGCAGAGAAATATGTCGTAACAAAGAGTAATCCAATCCAATACAATCCAATACAATACAATACAATACAATAGACATTCAGCGCGAAATATCAGCTTCTGTGTATTTGTTAAAGATGCTCCCTACATCCTCATTCTATCCCAACAGTTTTGTGCCCTTTCTTAAAAAAAAAAAATGTTTGCGACTGTTTTTGAGTTCTTGCTAAAGAATAATTGAATATGTCACAGAATCTGATTCGCAATAATTCATTACGGGGAATTTCAAGAAAGGCTTGTGTGAAACAGACATAGTGATAGAAATGGAGAGAGAGAGAGAGAGAGAGAGAGAGAGAGAGAGAGAGAGAGAGAGGGTGGTCAGAGGGAGGAAGGAAGAGGAGAAGGAGGTACAAGAGGAGAGAGAGAGAGAGAGACGCACACACACACACACACACACACACACACACACACACACACACACACACACACACACACAGACAGTCAGACATAAGTAGAAGTATATTATTTTGACAAGCCAGTCAAAGGACATCTTCTATGCACTTCTATCTATTAAAACAATAACAACAACAACAAAACAAACAAACAAACACACAAACAAACAAACACCGCGACTTAATGGTCCTCTGAGAGGCTCTCTTGGTTTGAAACATCATTCATTTCTTGTGCCTGGAAGAAGATAATCGGGGCCATTATCTGGTTAGATGGCCCTGCAACAAGTCGATAGCCATTCTTCACAAGCCTGATGCGGGCGGCAGAGTTATGACCTCTCAGGTCTTGTAATGATGAGCCACTTAGTCTCGCTGTTTATTTTTTATTTAATTTTTTTTTCTTAGCACCAGGAGTTCTGTTTTCCTCTGAGACCCCCCCACCCACCCCCCCCCCCCCATCCACACACCCTGCTCTTCAACCACCCCCACCCCCCTCCATGCCCCCTCACCCCGTCTCTCTCTCTGAAGTCTCTTTCACCCCAATTCCTTTTTTTTTTTTTGCAACTCAGTTCCTGTTTTTTCCCCCTGCAATGCCTATACAGTAGGAATCCTTCGTGGCCGTTTTGTGTATTTGTTTATCTGTTTGTTTGTTCGTTTGTTTGTTTGTTGCGGGTTACGGTGATAGAGTATTTGTGTCTGTCAGTAATTCTGATTCAGAAAATCAGTTGGGAGTTTATGAAGGGAGAGAGAGAGAGAGAGAGAGAGAGAGAGCTGGCAGGAAAGAGAGAGACAGAGCGAGAGAGGGGTGGGGGGGGGAGGTGAGAGGGAGAGAGGGGGAGAAGGCAAGTGATACAGACATAGACAGAAAGACACAGACACGGAGAGAGACAGGGTCAGAGAGACAGAGACAGAGACAGAGACAGAGACAGACTGCTCATAATCACAATGGACAAAATATAAATTAAAAGACTATTTCAGTGCACTTCTGCCTTTATTGAAAAAAAAGAAAGAAAAGAAAAAAAAAAATTAAATATTGTGGCATGGAAGGCTCTCATCTTCTGACACGTCATTCATTTTCATCTGTACTGGAAGAAGATAATCGAGGCAATTATCCGGTTAGATGGCCCCTGCAAATCTATCATTATCATTCTTCAAGAGAAGCTGGCTGAGTTATGACCTTTCAGATCTGTACTGATGTGCCGTTTGGTCTTTTTTTTGTTCCCCATCCCTCCTTCTTCCCACTCATCCCTCCTCCCCTCCCCCCCACTCTCCGAACCCCCCCCCCCCCCCCCTCAATTCCCCCCCCCCTCTCCTGCTTCCTCAGTGCACCCCACTTCCACCCCACCCCCTCTCACCGTTACAACTCGATTCCCATTTTCTGTGATGCCCCTGGATTCCTAGTCCCTTTATTATCGTTTCATTGTTTGTTGCTGTATTTCATTTTTGTGTGTGTGTGTGTGGAAACAGAGTAATTGGGTATGTCAGTAATGTTGATTCATAGAATTAGTTGAGACTGTAATAAGAAGGGACTGGGAAGCGATAGGGAGGGAGGGAGAGAGAGAGAGAGAGAGAGAGAGAGAGACAGACAGACAGAGAGACAAAGAGACAGACAGAGAGAGAGAGAGAGAGAGAGAGAGAGAGAGAGAGAGAGAGAGAGAGAGCAATGTTCAAAAGACAAGAGACAAGATTGAAGCACCTACCAAACGTGCTCTATCGCTCTGTGTGTGTGTTTGCTGGCATACACACAACATGATAAATGATTTAAAACAAACAACCCCCTCCCCCAACAAACAAACAAATAACAAACAAACAAACCAACCAGAATTGTACATTAACACGTACACACAGGAACAACAGCACTGAGCTCTCTCTCTCTGTATGCGCGCGCGCGCGTGTGTGTGTGTATTCGCGCGCATTTGAATCAGTACCAGTATACTGACAAGAACTCTATTTAACACAAAACACAAGCTCATACACATAGTTTCAACAACCATCTACCAGAAGATCTAGTCATCAGCCCCATCCACATGTAATATACAGCTTCTGTTCAAACGTGTGTGTGTGTGTGTGTGTGTGTGTGTGTGTGTGTGTGTGTGTGTGTGTGTGTGTGTGTGTGCGCGCGTGCGTGCGTGCCCCCCCTCTTTACTATTCTATTCTAACAGCATTGCCCCCTGAACATATTTTTCGACATTTGCAGTGCAAGTGAGGCAGCGAACATTTTCGCATGGTCTTGAGATACAGGAAACGTTATGCAATGATTTGTTTTTTTTCTGTTAAAATTAGGAACTGTCAAAGTGCATAACCAGAACTGTCACGAAACTTCCTATGGTAATTTCTTCTTCGTGGAAAAGTTGGTTGTATACGACGCACATCGTTCTGGGTTTGTTTTTTTTCTAAACCAGTGTGGCCTTTCCTGTCTCTGTTTTGGTTGTTTATTCTTGAGGAAATCGGATTAACAATTTCAAACACGAGACATGTTTTTCAAATATAACTCTGTGGGCCTGCATTTTATTCACTTATTTTCCTTTTTTTGTGTGTAATCATTTCTTTCTCTTTTTTTTCCGCATCACATCCTACCACCTTTCGTTCATTCCGATAGACAACAATGATCGCCCCAAACAGTAACAGCAAAATATCCCAGGTCGCGCCAGTATCACTGTTCATCAAAGCGACGTCTTCGAAATAAGCTGTGACGGGCGCAATAGCCGAGTGGTTAAAGCGTTGGACTGTCAATCTGAGGGTCCCAGGTTCGAATCACGGTGACGGCGCCTGGTGGGTAAAGGGTGGAGATTTTTTAGGATCTCCCAGGTCAACATATGTGCAGACCTGCCTAGTGCCTGAACCCCCTTCGTGTGTAAATGCAAGCAGAAGATCAAATACGCACCTTAAAGATCCTGTAATCCATGTCAGCGATCGGTGGGTTATGGAAACAAGAACATACCCAGCATGCACACCCCCGAAAACGGAGTATGGCTGCCTACATGGCGGGGCAAAAACGGTCATACACGTAAAAGCCCACTCGTGTGCATACGAGTGAACGCGGAAGAAGAAGAAGAAGAAGAAGAAGAAGAAGAAGAAGAAGAAATAAGCTGCTACATCCTTCCTTCTGCCCTGTTATCGATTTCAGAAATCCCTTGTATACCTCTCACACAACTAAAGAAACCAAGCCTGTGATACAAGCTCCTGCAGGCTTTCCATAATTTGTTAAAAAAAAAAGAGCACAAAAAAGCACAGAAAACAAAACACAGAAACGACAGAAGAAATCCCTGTTTATCTATCGTGACGATCCATTGGGAGTGGCCGCCCCTGGACAGTTGCGTAATTTCCGGTGACAAAGCGGGCGTCTAGAACAGGTTGTTTTCCGACGGCAGTGGCTGTCTGGGGACCGGAAACCTGAGCTGAAGATAACCGCTACCAGCAATCGTTAACGTGCCGAATTTCTGTTGTGTGGACCGCAGAGCCGCTGGCTTTGTCTTTCAGGGACGCTCACCCTCCATTGTGTTGTCAGATCCTAAAGGTCAAGTGGAACTGGGGATCGGATGGAGAAGACTTTAGGATTGAAACACACACACACACACACCACACGATGATTCACACACATCAAAAACGATTAAAGTGACTCAGTCGCGAAAGAGACGACTGAGTGGTTGGTTGCCTATTCTGAAAAAAGCAAACAAACCACCACCACCACCACCACCAACAACAACAACCCCCCCCAAAAAAAACACAACAACAAACACCCCCCATAAGTCTCTGTGATGCATGGAAGCGCGTCTCTGTGCATGGATGCGCGTCATTTTCCACGGAAAGGCATCGGTGTGCACGGAGACGCGTTATTATGCTCGGAAACGCGTCATAAGCGCGTCATTGTCCACGGGAACTTGTCGTTGTGCATGGAAAAAAACGTCATTGTGCACGGAAGTACTTCATTGTTCATGGAAAAAACGTGCAAAGAAAAGCCTCGTTGTGCACGAGCAAGGAAGTCTAGCTACAGGAACCTGTCTACCGTGCACCTCCATGAGAGTTTAACTCTCTCCATACGAACGGCGAAAGAGACGACGTCAACAGCGTTTCACCCCAATTACGACCATCAAAATATTGCAAGCGGAAGGCTCTTATACTGAAGAAGTGAATGTTGACAAACAATACCACAATTCTGACGACGGAAGCTAAAGGTTGGGTCATTGAGACAACCCACTGGACATCCGAGGGGTCTGTGTGGAGGAGAAGAGAGGACTGGCCGTACTGAGTGAGTTAATCGCACGGAACCACAGCGGTGTAGTGAATGGTCGGCCAATGAATCAACACTTGTTGCTCTAATTTGGCGAGTCTTCACGCCTGGAACTAGAGGCTTTGACTATGGCCTAGCCCGGGAGCCGAAGAGCACAGGCGGCTTAATCAACGGGAAACCACACCTTTTTACACAGTTTGCGAATAAAACTTGATCAGTGTGAGGCACCATTTAGCAATTTGGTATTGATATATTGATAATAAT
>NC_134893.1:46824473-46831973 GCF_041734735.1 Babylonia areolata | reverse complement strand
GTGCAGCATGCACTTAGCGCACGTAAAAGAACCCACGGCAACAAAAGCGTTGTTCCTGGCAAAATTCTGCAAAAAAAAAAAAAAAAAAAAAAAAAAAAATCCATTTCGATAGGAAAAACAAATAAAACTGCACGCAGGAAAAAATAAAATAAAGGGTGGCGCTGTAGTGTAGCGACGCGCTCTCCCTGGGGAGAGCAGCCCGGATTTCACACAGAGAAATCTGTTGTGATAAAAAGAAATACAAATACAAATACAGGTGCTCGGCACGAGAAGGCAGGTCCTAATCGTGTCCTTCAGCCGAAGTCAGGCACCAATTCACACCAGGATGGAATGAGGAACCGCGGAGTAAAGTGCCTCTTCCAAGGACACAACAAACACCGTGTGGAAACGGGGACTGGAACCCTGATCACTGGTGAAACACTGGATCGGACGTCCAACGCCAACCCGATTCTGCCACGGCGCCTTCCTCACTTCAAACTATACCCAGTCATAGATACTGTAAACTATACCCAGTCATAGATACTGTAAACTATACCCAGTCATAGATACTGTAAACTATGCCCAGTCATAGATACTGTAAACTATACCCAGTCATAGATACTGTAAACTACAAACTATACCCATTCATAAATACTTAAACTATACCCAGTCATAGATACTGTAAACTATACCCAGTCATAGATACTGTAAACTATACCCAGTCATAGATACTTAAACTATACCCAGTCATAGATACTGCAAACTATACCCAGTCATAGATACTTAAACTATACCAGGCATAGATACTGTAAACTATACCCGGTCATAGATACTGTAAACTATACCCAGTCATAGATACTTAAAACAATACTCAGTCATAGACAGTCCAAAGTATGCCCCCTGATAGATACTTTAAACAAAACCAAGTCATAGAGAGTCCAAAGTACACCCCCTGATAGACACTTAAACAATATTCAGTCATAGACAGTCCAAAGTATATCCCCTGAAAGATACTTTACCAACACCAAGTCACAGACAGTCCAAAGTATACCCACTGATAGATACTTTAAACAACACCAAGTCATAGACAGTCCAAAGTATACCCATTGATATATACTTTAAACAATGCCCACTCATAGACAGTCCACCGTATACCCACTGATAGATACTTTAAACAACACCACGTCATAGATAGTCCAAAATATACCCAATGATAGTTTAAACAATACCTAGTCATAGACAGTCCAAAGTATATCCCCTGAAAGATACTGTAAACAACACTAGATCATACACACTCCAAAGTATACCCACTGATATATACTTTAAACAATTTCCAGTCATAGACAGTCCAAAGTATACCAACTGATAGATACTTTAAACAATACCTAGTTATAGACACTCCAAAGTATACCCACTGATATATACTTTAAAAAATACCTAGTCGTAGACAGTCCAAAGTATACCCCCTGATAGACACTGTAAACAATGCCCAGTCATAAACAATACTCAGTCATAATCCAAAGTATACCCCCTGATAGATACTGTAAACAATGCCCACTCATAGACAGTCCAAAGTATACCCCCTGATAGATACTTAAACAATACTCAGTTATAGAATGTCAATAGTATATCCACTGAAAGATACTTTACTAATACCAAGTCATACACACTATAACCACTGATAGATACTTTAAACAACACCACGTCATAGACAGTCCAAAGTATACCCACTGATAAATACTTTAAAAAACACCAAGTCATAGACAGTCCAAAGTATACCCACTGATATATACTTTAAACAATGCCCAGCTATAGACAGTCCAAAGTATACCCACTGATAGATACGTTAAACAATTCCCAGTCATATACACTCCAAAGTATACCCACTGATAAATACTTTAAACAATACCTAGTCATAGACAGCCCAAAGTATATCCCCTGAAAGATACTTTAAACAATGCCCAGACATAGACACTTCAAAGTATACCAACTGATAGATACTTTAAACAATTTCCAGTCATAGACAGTCCAAAGTATACCCACTGATATATACTTTAAACAATTCCCAGTCACAGACAGTTTAAAGTATATCCGCAGATGGATACTGACACAAACTGTGCCTAAGAAAAAGGCTCAACCGGTTTGAAATCAATGTCGACTGGAGATTTTGGGTCCATGTTCTAGGGCAGCCGATCTCTCTCGGTCCCGATTTAGTCAGCGCTTCTGATTTCTATTCTGGGATAATACTGCTGAAGTCAGTTCAAAGTGTGTGCTTGCCTCAATAGTTAGCTAAAAAAAAGGGTGTGCGTGTGAGGTTAAAGAGGAAGGGAGAGGGGGTGGGGAGGTGGTATTTCTGCGTCAAATAAATTTTCCCGAAAGCAATCCGGACGGTTGTCAAAGTGAATTCGAGCTGAAGAGAGAGAGAGAGAGAGAGAGAGAGAGAGAGAGAGAGAGAGAGAGAGAGAGAGAGAGAGAGAGAGAGAGAGAGAGAGAGAGAGAGAGAGAGAGAGAGAGAGAGAGAAAAGAGAGAGCTCAGAAATCAAACCTTTTAATGTAAGGTCACTGACCTATATGCATACGGTTACACGTGTTGGCGTGTTGTACACACACACACACACACACACACACACGTCCACACACACACACACACACACACACACACACACACACACACACACACACACTCACACCAATAAGACAAACCTTGAGCACGATGAAGAACAATAATATGTAAGAACAAACTTATGATATAACTTAAAAAACAACAACAGAAGGACAGACACACAGACAGACAGGCAGACACAGGCAGAGAGACAGAGAATCCATTGAAAATGTTCACATAATAATCTTAGGGTATCATCAACCAGTCTGCAAAATATCTAAATGTTCGGACGCGAATTATGCGAGTATTGTCAAATTCAAAACAGCGTGTTAAAAAAAAAAAATCCAATATCATAGCTGTGCAATGTGACCATCATTTTCATGCCAGCTGCCAGGTGTTAGCATCTGTCAATCAGTGTCAGTCTAAAAATAGCCTGTCTGGGTGTCAGGTCTATTGTTTTTTTTTAAATTTTCTTTTATTGTCGTCTGTATCCAAAATCAGTTCTGTCCAAAGTTTCAGTTTGGAAGGATCAACCATGCCTTTGAGTGAAAGTGATAAGGTTACCATTGAAAACTGTTTCAAGGAGAAAGGCTGGGGTGGAATAGGATCGTAAAGGAATTTCCAGGCAAGGGGTGGAGTCATGCCACTGGAAATAGAGTATTGCTAAGACATTTTGCAGACTTGTTGATGATACCCTAAGGTTACTGTGTGAAAATTTTCAATGAATTCGGGTAACCTATCACTGAGAAAATACTTGTCAAAAAGCGGGTCACTTTTTTGGGGGACACCCGAAATCACACACACACACACACACACACACACACACACACACACACACACACACACACACACAGATATATATATATATATCACACACACACATATATATATGACACACACACAATATATATATATATATATATATATACACACACACACAATCGTTAGAGATACACAGAGAGAGAGAGAAAGAGAGGGGTGCTTTAAGATACTTCCGAATTCCCAAAGATGACACCCCTCCTGTAACCCTAGTTCGCTTTCATGGACGTCACGTCTCTTCCAATCCCCGTCTCTCATGTCTGACTCAGGAAAGGGTAGCTCTGGGAACGGAGGGACAGAGCTAGGCAATGCTGATGAACGACCCTCAGGTGAGCCCTACTGGAAAGTGTTCCTGGAGAGAAAAACGGGCGAGTGGTCGGAAAAAGCAATGGCCTGCCCCCCCCCCCCCCCCCCCCCCCCAACACACACCCCGCCTACCCTCCTGCCCATCCCCACTCCCCCCCCCCCACACCACCACCACTACCCCTCTCCAGCCCGGCTTAGCCACCTTTTTCTTTCTTTCACCTCGCGAAGGTGGCAGGCAGTTTGGTTGAGAGGTTTTTCTAACAATAAAGTGTCTCGTGAGTGTCTGGGTTCGAGTCGTATTCTCGCCCTTTCTGCCCCAAACCAGACTGATCAGTATCAGTAGCTCAAGGAGGCGTCACTGCGTTCGGACAAATCCATATACGCTACACCACATCTGCCAAGCAGATACCTGACCAGCAGCGTAACCCAACGCGCTTAGTCAGGCCTTGAGAAAAAAAAAAGCAAAAAAAAAGCGTACATACATAAATAAATAAATAATAAGACTGACAATGACTAGACTCTGAATAAACCGATGTCCCCTGTGCAGCATACACTAGAAACAGCAACAACAACAACAAAGTCCTGGCAACAGAAGTGTTGTTCTCTGGCAAAATTATCTAAAAAGAAATCCACTCTGACAGGTACACAAGATAAGAATAAGACAAGATAAGGTAATATAAGAAGATAAGAATAACTTTATTATCTCCAACTGCAGAAAATTGGTCAGGTGCATTATCACAACATAGACAAGTAAACAACATGGGGACGTCTAATATCACTTACAGTGAAAAGACGTTAAACTAAAGAACGAACGAACGAACAACATGGGGACCATAACTGTAAAAGTCAACAACAGCTTTTACGAATATAACGAAGACACAAATGTAAAAAAAAAAAAAAAAATCACATACACCGTTTCATACATACATCCACACATTGCAGGTAATAACTAGCATTCTTATTGTAAAAACAGAAAGAATTAAGAAACATTATTTCAAATATAATTATAAGCATAGCCTACTACATTGCACGTTGATTATAATACACACATAAGATAAGAATAAAGATAAATTGCGGAAAACCACAACCAGATAATCAGCACACACCCGCACCCACCCACCCCCCACTCACCCCACACAAATGTAATTACATGCATCCTCCCTGTCAGGTCAGGGGCATAGCCCTTGCTACTGGTACCATGTAACCCAGTACTACCTGACGCATGTGAAGTCTTCCAACGACGGACCAGGCGGAGGAGGAAACCTTTCCCAACGGCTGTGAAGGTGGAAGAGGATGACCAAAGGGCAGGGGGGACCTCTTATCCTTGGCTGGAAGTCCTCCTAGGAGACGGAGCTCCGAAGAAAAAACCTGCACCTGCCGAGGCCGTCCTATACGTGGCAGTATCTGCACCTGTGGGATTGTGAGCGTCGGTAGGCGAGAGAGTGGGGAAGGGACTGCACAACTCCTCCTCACTAAAAAAAAGTCACCTGTGCTGGTCAGGCAACCAGGCTAATGTCGGAACGACGAGCTAGCCCTTCAACCCAAGGCCTGATCAGCGCGTTGGGTTATGCTGCTGTTAGGCATCTGCCTGCCACATGTGGCATGGCGTACGGATTTGTCTGAACACAATGAAACCTCCTTCAAGAAACTGAAACTGAAACCTGAAATTCACCTGGACTCATCCCCTCCCCATCCGCCACCACAACCGCTCTCTCGGTGATTTTACCTGTTCACTCTCTGTTTTGTCTCCAAATTACCCCCCACCCCCTACGCCCCCCTCTTCCCCCCCGCCCCCTCTCCCCCCACCGTTGTAAAAGGCGAAACATTTTCTTTTTTTTTTTTTTTTTTAAATGTGAAGACAAACCTGAAGGGAACCGATAACTGAACAACACTGTCCCTTACAACTCATCACAGAACAACAAACCCGACGACCCACCATGCACCCATCTCCCCAGTTGACTCCCAGTTCCAACGCCGTGACCCCACGATGAAGCTTTGGCTACTTGGTCGTCAATTACATTCCAAAAACTCACGCCCGCCCGCCCCCCCCACCCCCGCCATCCCCGATACACACATCCTTCTTCCCCTTCCCCCTTTCACTTATTTCTTCCCTTACGATATTCCCTGTCAGTTTTCCCTTCTCGCTCACAGTCTGACCATCTGTATGAAAACCCCACCCCTCACCTTTCAGTGTTACGGAATGTCCAGCTCATCCCCTGTGTTTTCACATCGCGTTGATGTCGAGTTCAGCGAGTTGATTTTAACGATCAATTGGCTTTCCCCTCTCTGAGGTCAAGTTGTTCAATGCTAGGGTCTGGGTGTTGTGAAGGTTTTGCTGTTCGAGAGGGTGGAGTCTTGGAGTGTCTGGTCTGTCCGGGTGTGATGTCCATCATGGCGTTCCGATGCGTGTGAGTAAGGAGGTGTGTGTGGTGGTGGTGGAGAAAGGGACGGGGGGTGGGGGGGGGGGGGGGGGGGGGGGGGGGGGGGGGGGGGGGGGGGGGGGGGGGGAGGGAATTGAGAGTCTAGGCTGTATGAAGAGCTTTGAGAAGAACCGTCGCAGATGCATCGGCAAGGCACATGAAAAGAGAGCCCTGCCCTCACTGCGGACGCCCAAGATCCAAGCTGGGACTCCTTAGCCTTTTATCAAATCCACACCAAACGAAACTGAGAAGAGCTTAGACGTCATCGTCGGACACGACAGACTACTGAAAAAACAGGTGAGGATTTTTGGGTATGGTGGTTCTTCATTACTTTTCTATGTATCCACGGTAATCGATACGTGCGAAATAATGGTTTTAAACTTTTGTCTGTGATGTATTCCTTCCAGCAACCTTTTCTTTGCCGTCGATAGTATATTTGATACAATGCACACACATCCCACCTTCAGGTCCAAGCACTCCAATCCTAGCCTTCACATGTTGCGCGCGCCTACATGAACAAATATGAAAACGATGCACTTATTCCTCGTCCTTCGCACCCTCTGAACCAACCCACTTCCTATACACAACACACATCCAGCGTCCTAGATGCCGAGATGGTCGGATCGATCTCCCTTGCTTTATACAGGCGGGAAATTGGGCATCGGTAAAAGATCCATGAACTGTCCTTCCAGGTTTAGATTGTGTGGCTTTGCACTGGTCACTGTCTTTATGCTCCCTGACCTCATCGCCATTAAACCCCAGTACTTCCAAATGATGCTCCCGAACTGGTGCCGAAGAGAATGGGAACTTTCTGAGTTTCCTGTTTACACCCCCTCCCCCTCTAACCATTCTGCCCTCAACTGACCCAGTTCCTCGCTAGCTCCCTGCCGCTCAGAATGAAGTGTGTAAAACGTGGAATGCTTTGTTTAATTTGGTCACGCAATGTCTTATTCTTCTTGCTTTTCTTTCTTTCTTCTTCGTCTTCTTCTTCCTCTCTTCGTCGTCGTCGTCGTCCTCCTCCTCCTCCTTCTTCTTCTCTTCCTCCTCCTCCTCCTTCTTCTTCCGTCGGTAATCAAATGAAGAGTGTGGGAGGTTGAGGGCATCCTGGTTCGAACTGCAGAGTGTGGGTGTTTGTGGTCATAGCATGGGGGAGAGACGGGGGATGTGGGTGTCTGATGGAAGGGGGTGGATTAATGTCCTTTCCGGTCGACTGTTGTGATTGGGTGGGTCTTGAAAAAAACCCAAAACTTTTCTTTCTTTCTTTTTTTTCTGCATCGTGTCGGTTTTTTCCCCCGAACGAATTCAGCAATACGAACGGAGCATGCCCTTCCACACACAATCGCTTGCCCGTGCGTACGCATACGCAAGTGCACA
>NC_134893.1:46816973-46819473 GCF_041734735.1 Babylonia areolata | reverse complement strand
CTTGGCAGATGTGGTGTAGCGTATATGGATTTGACCGAACGCAGTGACGCCTCCTTGAGCTACTGATACTGATACTGATACTGATACTCTCTCTCTCTCTCAATCTCTCCTGAGTTTGAACTGCTCTGTTGATTCTCTCGAGAAAAGATATTGTGACCGGATGTTGGCATCTCTAACTCACTCTCTCTTACACTCTCTCTTTCTCTCTCTCACTCTCTCTCTCTTGCTCTCTCTCTCACTCTCTCTCTTACTCTCTCACTCTTTCTCTCTTACTCTCTCTCTTACTCTCTCTGTCTCTTTCTCACTCTCTCTCTCTCTCTCTCTCTCTTTCTCACTCTTTCTCTCTCTCTCTTACCCTCTCTCTTTCTCTCTCTCACTCTCTCTCTTTTTTCTCTCTCTTTCTTTCTCACTGTCTCTCTCACTCTCTGCCTCTCTTTCTCTCTCACTCTCTCTCCCTTTCTCTCTCTCTTACTCTCTCTCTATCTCTCTCTTTCTCTCACACATCTGTAGAGTACTTCGTTATGGTGGTCTATGTCATGTGGCAGGTTTGGTTTTTGTTTGTTTGTTTGTTTGTTTGTTGTTGTTGTCATCTTCTGCATCGATGGTTGAAATGGCTATTCGCGAGGAAGGGAAGAGGGAAGTTTTTGGTGACTTCCAAAGTGACAGACCGGACGTTGTACGATCGTGAGAAGGTTGCCTGGTGTTGTGACTGTTGATAATAATAATGATAACAAGAACAAGAACAACAACAACAACAATAATGATAATAATGATGATGATGATGATGCTGATGATAATTATAATAGCAGTGATAATGATAATAATGATAATCATGATGGTGATCATAATCATGATAATGATCACCATAATAATGATAATGATCATCATCATAATCATCATCGTGATCATCATGATAATCATCATCATGATGATCATCATCATCGCAATCATCATCATCATCAATAATGCAGATTGACTCTCAAGCCTCCCAGACTGGGAGCTCGTGGCGTTTACAGTACCATAAAAAATATACATACATAAATATACATACATTCAAGTAGTGTGACATACCATACAAGAACAAGTGCGTGCACACACAAACACTCAAACAAACTCACATACTCACGCACACGCCCAGAATGATACCATCGAAAAAAGGCATTGTGTGTGTGTGTGTGTGTGTGTGTGTGTGTGTGTGTGTGTGTGTGTGTGTGTGTGTGTGTGTGTGTGTGTGTGTGTTGTTCATACTTTCGGCAAAGTTCTGTTTAGCCCTCGGTGACTGAGTATGTTAGTATCCCTTAGTTGTGCTTGTACTGGCGAAATGTGACAGGCCTGTTATGTCAGAGTACCGCTCTGGGGGTCTGGTATGTAAGTATGTCTGTATGTATGTATGTATGTATGTATGTATGTATGTGTAAAAGGGCCTATACATGAATCTTATTATGTTATGTTTCCCTCCGTACCCCCCACACATACCTGATCTGGAAGTCTGGCATGTATGTATGTATGTATTTGTAAAAGGGCTTATACATGTATCTTATTTGTCGTGTTCCCTCCCCCCCCCCGACCCCCCGCTCGCACACATATCTGCATACACAGACAGACAAACAGACAGACACACACACACACACGCGCACGCGCGCGCACGCACACACACATACACACACACACACACACGTGCACTTAGATCCTACAAGCAGTTGTTCCCGATCCCGCATCGTTTGTTCTGTGCTCGACACGCAGAAGAGTCGTAACAGAGGACAGAGCAGAAGAACCTGTCCCGTAATAACTGGGTGACATCGATTTCCCACCGGCACCCCTCCCTTCTTACCACAAGCTACGACAGCCATCAAACGGGAGTAGTAGTGTTTGTATACACAAAGCACTGTAAACATTCGGGGAGTCCCAACTGCTTTGGGTTCAAGTCACACACACAAAAAGCGGTTGGCAACTCCAAAGAGGTTCTTCACACGAGTTTTCGAAAACCTCCATTTCTCTAACGATTTCATTGTTTATTTACTTCGTTTTTTACCAACAACATAATTTTCAGTGGATATATGCGAAAATCATAAATAAACAAGGTCTTGAAATTTCAGTTAAACAGTTGCAAAACTGCCTGAGTTATGCATATTTGAATGAAAGCGTGGGTGATCTTTCATCCACGAGGTATGGCGAAGGTTAACTCTCTCCATACGAATGGCGAAAGAGACGACGTTAACAGCGTTTCACCCCAATTATCATCATCAAAATATTGCAAGCGGAAGGCTCTTATACTGAAGAGGTGAATGTTGACAAAGAATACTACAATTCTGACGACGGAAGTTAAAGGTTGGGTCATTCAGACACCCACTGGACATCCGAGGCGTCTGTGTAGAGGAGAAGAGAGGACTGGCCGTACTGAGTGAGTTAACCTTCTAAGCTGTTCTTTGAAGCGGTGGCCCTCTAAAATCGGGTCCAGGGAAGTCTGAAGAAATCGTGAATGACAACCCCCTACACCCCT
>NC_134893.1:46799473-46809473 GCF_041734735.1 Babylonia areolata | reverse complement strand
CGCGCGTAAAAGAACCCACGGCAACAAAAGGGTAGTTTCTGGCAAAATTCTGTAGAAAAATCCACTTTGATTGGAAAACAAACAAACAAACAAAAAGAAAAAATGCAGGCAGAACAGAAAACCAACGAAAAAAATGGTGTCGTTTTCAGTGTAGCGATGCGCTCTCCCCGGGGAGAGCAGCCCGAATTTCACACAGAGAAATCTATTGTGACAAAAGAAGGAATACAAATACAAACGGGGATGGAGAGGATTGGAACCCGACTTCTTATGTTGTGTCCTGCCAGGAGCCAGTTGCATTGCTCGGACGGAGGAGACAAGAATGGTCGTAATCCGCTACTAACTGTGTGTAGTATGGAACTGACCAATGGCGTAGTTCGGTCAACGTAGGCATTTAGTCACGTGTAACTGTCAAAATGTTAGAACCAAGCAATGCAACTGGCACCTGGACACTGTGGACATGGATTCACTGCTCCGATTTCGTAAAAGACTATGGGACCTCTAGTCTTAATCTTTTTACATTTTGTTTTGTTGTATCAAGCAAATTACCAGTTTGGGTTTATATCTTCAGCTTCTTTGCTTTATAATAGAACTTACAGAAAACTTCGAAAAAGGTCTTGTGTTATAAGCAAGCAAAAAAAAAAAGTAAGTCAATGGCTACCGGTACGGTCTGATGTGTGATAAGTTCAGAATGTCATCATTTCAAAAACTCTTTCTCCCAACTCAACTCTCCCCCTCCCGCCTCCATCCCCGTGCCACTTTCCCTACCTTTTAAACGATGACATGCAAATTTGAACATTAATATCTTAACAAATAGTAAAGAGTGGTAACTCTCTCCATTCACAAGGTACACAACTTCAAGTCAGTGCTGCTTACGCTACCGATTCAGCTAGCACACAGGTAAATACAAGGTACATTGGAACAAACCCAGACACTTCCTCAAAAAAAGGAAGCGCCGGGCCTGTCCTTATATACTGATCATTTGACGTGTGCACACAGCAGCAAAGACAGAAGAAATGTGCAAACACAAATTAGCTTTTATTCAAGACTGGCATAGCCTCTTTAATCGTGAACAAGCCACACAGAACACACAATACAGAACAAACACATGCTTGCCTTGGTGGCTTTTCAACTGGAAATTAACAAATATTGAGGCCAATCTTAACAAAATGTTTACAGTCAGCAGTGTGTGTGACGGGTCATTAAACAAAACTCCTCTTCATATGGATTTGTTCGAACGCAGTGATGCCTCCTTGAGCTACTGATACTGATACTGATATAATACGCTACACCACATCTGCTAAGCAGATGCCTGACCAGCAGGGTGACCCAACGCGCTTAGTCAGGCCTTGAGAAAAAAAGCTAAAAAAAAAAGAAAAAAAAAAAAAAAAAAAAAAAAAAAAAGACGATAATGATGATAAATAAGAAAATAAGCAAATAAATGTAAAACATGCACACACACACACACACACACACACACACACACACACACACACACACACACACACACACACGTGTATATAGATTTGTCCGAACGCCGTGACGCCTGCTTGACTAACTGAACTGAGCTGAACTGAGCTGAACTGAACTGAACTCAACCTTCCCCTCTCCATTCCAATATCCCCACGTCCCTTCTCTCCCACTCATACCTGTCACTTTTTTTTTTTTTTTTTTAATAAAAATTATGTTGTCAATTAAGACACTGTCCAATCTCTGCCCCACCACTCACTTCCATCCAGACAGTGGAAAATCATCATAGTGACTGTCCCATAAACAACGTGAAAAACGTGGGGTTTTTTTTTTGTTTCTTTTTTTTTTTGTGGTACTTTATTATTTATTGCCCATTATGTCCCGTGACATGGAGGGCAGTATCAGTATCAGTAGCTCAAGGAGGCGTCACTGCGTTCGGTCAAAATCCATATACGCTACACCACATCTGCCAAGCAGATGCCTGACCAGCAGCGTAACCCAACGCGCTTAGTCAGGCCTTGAGAGAAAAAAAAAAGATAAAAGATACATAAAAATACTACTACTACTAATACTAATATTTATAAGGCGCAAAATCTTGATTAAGTCACACACACACACACACACACACACACACACACACACACACACACACACACACACACACACACACACACACACACACACACACAAGAAGAAGATAAGTAAGCAAATAATTGTAAAACACGCAGACACACGTTCACACAATGGAGGCACGCGTTCACGTTTCACGGTTCACGTTTCACGTTCACACGCAGGAACACGATCACACATGTACGTTGGGCAGCAACGAAGAACTGTCACTCTTGTCGGTTTTGGGGCCAGTCTTTAAAAGGTGTACATCAGCAGGGCCTTCAGTTCCCCTTCGACTTCTTTCGCCATGTTTCCTTTGGCCTTCCCAAAACAGTGTCTGTATAATCATGTCTTTGGCCTCCCCCCGAAACAGTATCAAGTGGAGTGATGGCCTAGAGGTAACGCGTCCGCCTAGGAAACGAGAGAATCTGAGCGCGCTGGTTCGATTCACGGGCTCAGCCGCCGATATTTTCTCCCCTTCCACTTTCGGATGAGACGATAAAGCGAGGTCCCGTATGCAGCATGCACTTAGCGCACGTAAAAGAACCCACGGCAACAAAAAGGGTTGTTCCTGGCAAAAATTGCACGCAGGAAAAAAAAGAAGAAAAAAAAAGAGGTGGCGCTGTAGTGTAGCAATGCGCTCTCCCTGCGGAGAGCAGCCCGAATTTCACACAGAGAAATCTGTTGTGACAAAAAAAGAGAAAATACAATACAATACAAATACAATACAATACAGCGTCTGTATAATCATGTTCTGTGGCCTTCCCCAAAATGTCTTTTCCTTCCCCCCCAAAACTTGTTCTAAGTATCATTTCTTTCCTGATCCCTCTCTCTCTTCCTCCTTTCCTTTGGATTCTTGTCATACCCGTCTCAGACCCCCTCCCCCACCCCCCCGCTCCCTCCGCACCCCCTTTGTCATGCATTGTCGGGAACAATGGTGGCAACTTTTAACGTTTTAATGAGTGCGTTTTGAAGGTATCATTGTCATTTAATGCAATGTTATGTCATGTCATGTCATGTTATGTAATGCTGTGTAATGACTTTCATGTAGTGTGTGTGTGTGTGTGTGTGTGTGTGTGTGTGTGTGTGTGTGTGTGTGTGTGTGTGTGTGTGTGTGTGTGTGTGTGTGTGTGTGTGTGTGTGTGTGTGTGTGCGTGCGCGCACCGATAATATTGATACTAAAACTAACACTAATATTCATCATCATCATTATCATCATCACCACCTCCTCTTCATCATAACAGTAGTACAATAATGTAGCGCTTTTAAACCCTTTCGAAGCACTTAACAATAGCACACTCGGACAGAAAACACACACAAACTCCCTCTCTATCTCCCTTTCTCTCTCTCTCTCACACACAGACACACACAGACACACACACACACACACACATACATGCATACACATTTATTGGTAGTCAGCCAGTGACAGTGGAGGCTGAGGCATAGCAGCATCAGATCCAATGACCAAGTGGTACAAACACACACACACACACACACTCACACGCAGGCACACACACACGCACACACACACATACACACACTTACACGCACGCACACACACACACACATAAGTACACACACACACACGCACGCGCGCACACACATGCACACGCACACACACACACAAGCACGCACGCACACACACACATACACACACATACACACACACACGCACACACATATACACGCACACAAACACACACACACATACACACACACACACACGCACACACACATACACGCACACAAACACACACACACACACACACACACACACACACACACACACGCACATACACGCACACAAACACACACACACACACACACACATGCGCACGCACATACACACACACGCACACACACACACGCACACACACATACACACATACACACACACACACACACACATGGTTATCGAACAGTGGCCAGAGACAGAGTGCCAGAGATCGGGAAGATGTGGAACGTGACGCAGAACAGAGCAGACAGCAAGCGGCTCATCGGGATTAGATGGAAAACCTTAACTGGAGTTCAGTCCATCAGTCATGCGTATCCCACCTCTCTCTCTCTCTCTTTCTCTCTCTTATCGTGGAGAACACACACACACACACACACACACACACACACACACACACACACACACACACACACACACATTGAAAGATGGATAGAAGAGTGAAGATGAGGTGAGAGAGAGAGAGACAGAGAGAGAGAGAGACAAACAGAGACAGACAGAGACAGAGTGAGGCAGACAGATACCGGGAAAGAGAGAGAGAGAGAGAGAGAGAGAGAGAGAGACAGACAGACAGACAGACAGACAGACAGACAACAGCGACAGAGACAGAGACAGAGAGACAGAGAGGTAAAGAAAAGGGCTGAGAGAGAGAGACGGGGGCACACACAGATAGAGAGAGAGACAGAGACAGAGAGGGGGGAGAGAGGGAGAGTAGAGAAAAGAGAGAGAGACTGAGAGAGAATGACAGACAGAGACAGAGACACAGAGAGAGAGAGAGAGACAGAAAGAGAGAGAGACAGAGACACACACAGAGAAAGAGAGAGATAGAGACAGAGACACACAGAGACACACACACACACACAGAGAGAGATAGAGAGAGGGAGAACTCGGGACCATAAAAGAGCATTCCCCCCAATCCCATGTCTCAAACATAATCATACGGCCATACATGTTTTCCCATAGCCTGCAAGCTCAGCCACATTGCTGTCGTTTTTCATGGGCTGTTGATCAGAGGCTGTGCGAACCGTGTGTGTGTGTGTGTGTGTGTGTGTGTGTGTGTGTAGTTGGATGGATGGATGAAAAAAGCAATTGTTTGCTTATTCGATTACACCAAGAAATATAATTCATTCGTTCATTGATTCATTGATTCATTCATCTTCATCATCATACTCTTCTTCCTCTCTGGATACAAACATAAAATGTACATTTAAGAATCAAATACAATGCCTGGTGTGTTTTTTTCTTTTTTTTTTCTCTCCTCCCAATTTTGGAAGAAATCAAATAGATTGATATTGGTACATATAAGCACATTTAACAAAGTATCTACGAACTATCATCAGTTATAAAACGCTTTAGCTAATTACACGAAAAACGCTAAGCTGTATTATTTTAGGGCGATGAAGAAGAACAGAACAAGAACAAGAGCAACAGCGCTAGAAGTTTCTAAATTACACGCGTTTAAATAAAAAAAAAAACAACAACAAAAAACAACAACCCCCCAAAAACATTCCATTATGATTGTGACCATGCAAACAGACGACAGGCATTTTGTGGGGAAAAAACACAATCCCTTGTTACTATGCGATTTCGTTTTTTTGACAATTTTTGTGTTCTATAAATCAATAATAAGTTCTTACGTATTCCACATACCAGTCTTTCTATCCTCACCCACAATCCACATCCCTATTTGACCCAGCACCCAATAATTATCCCCCCCCCCCTGCCTCTTCCCTCCCCTAATAAGAAAAAAAAAAGTGTTTGGCTATCATCATTAGCAGATAATGCTCCATTTCTCGGGGCTCATATCGTTCAGAAGTAATAAGACATTCTTTCCATGGTCTTTTCATTTTGGGATTGTTTCGTTTTTTTTTATCATAACTTATTTGTCTTCTTTGAAAAACGCATTTTCTGGATGTTTTCTTCGGATGTTGACCTTTTCATATTCGTGCTGGATATTATGTTTCGTGCTGTTTTTTTGTTTGTTTTTTTTCTCCGGTGATCATTCGCGTTTTTTGTTTAGCTTTTAACGTTTCTCAGCTCCCTGAATATTTGATATTGTATCTCTTCCGAGAATACATTGCATATTGTTTCTCTTTACCAGTTACAATCTGCGTTTTCTCCCTCTCCTTTACCACCCCATTTCGCTTTTGCGTTATCTGTTATGAACTGGTGTGCTTTTTATGATTATTTCACAAACAATAAACCAATACATGTATCTGATAACATGCAAATGCATCCTTCAATTTCTTTAATTTTTTTATCGTGTGCTTTTAATTTGGAAGCCTCTTTCACACATCTGAGTCCAGTTTCTGCTTGTGTTGAAAAAGCTTGATTTTTTTCTCTATATATGTTTGATTGCCTCTAGATCTTGCATTTTGCATACAAAAGCCTTTGTTTATATACGTGCATAAGACTGAAAGTGTATGGTATCTACCCATCCGTACCGACTTTTAAACAGTACAAAAATAACTAAGAAAAATAAAACACGATAAAAATGGAATGTTCTGGGAATGGTGAGGGGTGGGGGTATCTGATTTGAATAATCACGAGATCCAACATTCAGGGAATGCTATATCCTCATTCTAAAATTTAACCTAGGCAGTATTGTATTATTCTTTTTGTCACAAGATATTGCGCTGTGTGAAATTCGGACTGCTCTCCTCGAGGTCGAGAGAGAGACAGTGGTCGGTAGAGAGAGAGAGAGAGAGAGAGAGAGAGAGAGAGAGAAGACAGAGAGACAGAGAGACAGAGAGAGACACACATACAGAGAGAGGGAGACAGAGTGACAGAGACGGAGACAGAGACAGAGAGAATGACAAAGAGACAGAGAGACAGGTGGGTCTGCAATTCCCCTCCCCCCCTCCCCCCCCCCCTCCCCCCAAGACACCTGCGACAGCACTGTCAATTACCCACCACGAACAACCAAAAGATTACGCCCCTTACCAATACCATGCTGCGTTACCACCCCCATCCCCCCACACCAACCCCCTCCCCATACATACTTACCATCCTCTCCCCCACACCTACCTCCACTTTCCTCCTCAATCATTCCACCAGGCTCACTTTTTTTTTCCCGAGAGGCGGCGTATGAGGGGCAGTTCTGTGCAAGTCTGGCATAAACCACGGGGGAAAGAAATGTCAGAGAGCACGAAGAGAAGCCTCAGCAACATGGCTCGGTGGTTTCATTGGTATTCTCTTTGATGTGTGTGTGTGTGTGTGTGTGTGTGTGTGTGTGTGTGTGTGTGTGTGTGTGTGTGTGTGTGTGCGTGTGTGTGTGTGTGTGTGTGTGTGTTGTGTGTGTCAGTGTGTGTGTGTGCGTGCGTGTGTGTGTGTGTGTGTGTGTGTGTGTGTGTGTGTGTGTGTGTGTGTGTGTGTGTGTGCGTGTGTGTGTGTGTGTGTGTGTGTGTGTGTGTGTGTGTGGTGGGGCGGGATAGGATGGATGGGATGGGATGGTTCGCACGTCATGGACATTATATCTGCTTCTGTCTACCTCACCCCCACACCCCCCACACCCCCGACACCCCGCGCTCTTTCCCCAATATGCATGCTCTACCTTTCTCAAATGTGCAACTGGAACATAAAAAATACAACATAAGGTTGTTGTTTAGGAGGTTTCGTAGCTAACGTACGCAGCTAACGTATGGAGAAATGGAGAATGATTCCCTCCGTGTCCGATTATTCAGGCAAAAAAAAGAAAAAAGGGCTTACCAGGAAGTCCTATCGACTAGGATATTCAGCATTTTCATTCTACAGTAAATTCAGAACCCTCTTTAAAATATTCGTCTGAAAAAAAAAGGTGAAGAAGAAGAAAACGCCGGTGATGCAGCCATTGCCATTCTGTATGTTCTGTTACAGAATTCGGTTTTCTTTTCGTTAGTATGTGGACAAGAAACAGGAATGTCATAACGCCTTAAAACCACAGCTATTCCCAAACAACAACAACAACAAAAAAACAAAACAACAACAACAACCCCCCCCCAAAAAAAAACAACAACAACAAACAAACAAAAAAAAACAACAAACACACACACACACACAAAAACAACAACAAAAAAACAAGAACAACAACAACAACAACAACAACAAAACAGCAACAAAACAAACAAACACAACAACCAATTTTATCCACCTACGAACCCAGAACAACCCAAGCAAGTCCTGTTGATCCGTAGACTAAACCAAATAACCTGGAGACTAAACGAAATATAACGTTCACGATTCGGATACACGGTTTAATCCGGAAGACGTAGCAACATATGATTGGTACGAGTGGAAATAATGTTTCTTGCTCTGTGCTTAAACCAAATTTAGTATTGACAAAGGTTACCACGGGCACACACACACACACACACACACACACACACACACACACACGTACACACACAGACATGCATACGGACACACAGATAACCGAATCAGGGTTATTCCATGGACTCACTTTGTTTACACATGTGAGCAAAAGAAAAGGAGAGAGAGAGAGAGAGAGAGAGAGAGAGAGAGAGAGAGAGAGAAAAGGGGGAAGGGAAGAGTGCGTGTTTCCCACCATCCTCCTCCCCCTGGGCACATGAAATAGAATTGTCAATTATCCACCACAAACATCCCCCAAAAGATTACGCCCTCTTCGGACCCCCCCCCCCCCCCTCCCCCTCTCTCCACTCCACCACACCACATTGTAATTGGCTGTTTGTTATTAATGCTTCGTCAGACCAGCATCCTAGCTGTGAGCCCCAGGCACCCTCCCTCCTCCCCTCCAACCTCCAGGGATGAGGTGGCTCCCATCAAGGGCACTATTTATACCTTCCTTACTCCTCCCCCGCACCCCCTTTCTTTCCCCCTTTTTGACGTGTGTGTGTGTGTGTGTGTGTGTGTGTGTGTGTGTGTGTGTGTGTGTGTGTGTGTGTGTGTGTGTGTGTGTGTGTGTGTGTGTGTGTGTGTGTGTGTGTGTCCGTGGTGAACTTTACCATTGACATTTTCTCTGCAAATACTTTGTCAGTTGACACCAAATTAGGTATAAAAATAGGAAAAATTCAGTTCTTTCCAGTCATCTTGTTTAAAACAATATTGCACCTCTGGGATGGGCACAAAAAAAAATAATGAAGCCTAATTATATGCAAACTGCATTTACTGTTATATTTATATTTTTTGTATTCTCTAAACTTGGCACTTTGATCTGATATTCTGACCCAACAACAAGAGCAGTCATTATTATCATTTTTTTTGTTCAAACAGGAACTTCTTTTGCTAAGCATGGAAGTTTTATTTATTTTGCAAACGTTTTGGTGCAGATAGTAAAAAAAAGGGAAATTACTCTGTAATTAATGCTAGGGGACTTAATTTGCTTTAAACTGATCTTTCTCATCTTAAACATTACATTTTGAAATTATACTCAATACATAAAAAGCTTGGATTAAAAAAAAAAAGTGTATCACAAGTGAGTCTTGAAGGCCTTGCCTCTCTTGTTTGTTTTGTTCCTCTAAATTCGTAACCCCTCTTGGGGAGTACATCTGGAGCACAAAAAGAAATGTTGGTTTGGATGGTTGGTTGATTTATTGAACTGTTTATGGTTATATTGGTATATCTACTTGCTTATTTATCTATATATCTGCTGTGTGCTCTCACTTTCTCTTTTATCCTTTTTGTGATAAAATGGGTTTTTTTGTGGTTTTTTTTTTCGCTTGTTTGTTTAATTTCTTTGCCCCGAGGTCCGGGTGAAAAAAAAAGCATGTCCTTGCTTATTCCACTCCCCTCGTTGACTGAAATTCAATTCAATATCATACAATCATCCTTTACAGAGACAGACAGATAGACAGTCAGACGGACAGATATACAGAGAGAGAGAGAGAGAGAGAGAGAGAGACAGAGACAGAGACAGAGACAGAGACAGAGAGATAGACCGAGCGAGACAAAGACAGTGACACAGACATCGGGATAGGGAGAGACAGCGACACAGACAGACAGAGACAAGACAAGACAATGGTTTATTTGTTAGGCCTCCGGCCCATAACAAAGGAGTGGGCCACTAACAAAAATATTACATAATGAATCAAATAGTGTGAATAATATATCAATGCACATGTGACTTGCAAGCTCTCTCTCTCTCTCTCTCTCTCTCTCTCTCTCTCTCTCATTATCTCTCTCTCTCTCCTCTCCCTTCCCTCAAACACATGCACGCACGTATATACACACCCA
>NC_134893.1:46786973-46796973 GCF_041734735.1 Babylonia areolata | reverse complement strand
CTGGGGGGGGGGGTTAAGATGTGGTGGTCGTCACTAGAAACTGCAGTTGATCGAGCAACCATCGTGAGAAGTAACCAGTTAGATAGGGACAGCTCAGTTTAGTTTCTCAAGTAGGCGTCACTGCGTTCGGACATGTACAATAAACGCCACACAACATCTGCTAAGCAGATATCTGACCATCAGCGTAACCCAACGCACTTAACCAGGCCACGTAATTTATCCGTATTGTCTCAAGAAATGTTTCTTTATTTACTTATTTGTTTATGTATTTATTAAGATGTTTCACTACAGCGCATATTCTTGAAGCTCTATGCATTTTACAACATCACGTCATTGCCAACATTGTTGCATGTTTCCATGACACTTTTCATTTCTCTTTTCATGTCCATTTGCAGGTAACCCTGTATAACGACCACAGCAGAAAGATGTTGATGGATGAATGTAAGATTTGGGGAATGGATAGGTGAATGATGGGGAATTAAAAAAATGTTGAAAAAACAAAAACAAAACAAAATAAAAAAACAAACAAACAAACAAACCAAAAAAAACAACAACCAGGCCTTGAGCAGACAAAAAAAAAAGTGTGTAAACAAGTATGGATACATAATCAAATTAATGAATGAATCTAAAAAAAAAAAAAAAAAAAAAAGAAAGGAAAAATGAAATGAATAACATAAAAAGTATGCAGATAGATAATTTGTATTTGTACTTGTTTTTCTTTTTATCACAACAGATTTCTCTGTGTGAAAGTCGGGCTGCTCTCCCCAGGGAGAGCGCGTCGCTATTCTACAGCGCCACCCATTTTTTGTTTTTTTTTCCTGCGTGCAGTTTTATTTGTTTTTCCTATCGAAGTTGATTTTTTTTTTTTACAGAATTTTGCCAGGAACAACCCTTTTGTTGCCGTGTGTTCTGTTACGTGCGCTAAGTACATGCTACACACGGGACCTCGGTTTATCGTCTCATCCGAATGACTAGCGTCCAGACCAACACTCAAGGTCTTGTGGAGTGGGAGAAAATATCAGCGGCTGAGCCGTGATTCGAACCAGCGCGCTCAGATTCTCTCGCTTCCTATGCGGACGTGTTACCTCTATGCCATCACTCCACAGGCAATCACTCCATGAATGAAATAGAATACAATGCAGGGAAAAAATAAAGAGGGGGACAGTGTGTGTGTGTGTGTGTGTGTGTGTGTGTGTGTGTGTGTGTGTGTGTGTGTGTGTGTGTGTGTGTGTGTGTGTGTGTGTGTGTGTGTGTGTGTGTGTGTGTGTGTGTGTGTGTGTGTGTGTGTGTGTGTGTGTGTGTGTGTGTCGGGAGGGGATTAAAAATAAGGGACAAATCTGTGCTGTTCAATATAGAACTGCACTATTGACGATTCTCTCTCAGCAACTTTGAAGGCCATATTTTTAAGCAGTCAACTCCCTTCAGTCTCTTATCTCCCAAATCTGTCGCTAACAGTGCAGTGCATAGTCCGCGCATACAGGTACATCTTGAGTGCTCAAAGTTTGTCTATAAACGTACACCATAGCTGCTTAATATCTGGGCGTTAATGTACACTTTAATTTATATAATGACTACTCATAGCTGTAAATTATATTGATACCGGTATAAAGCTGAATGATTTACTTCCACGGATATTGTCAGCTGAAACGAATGCTATTAATCATTCTCGATGTCGGTGCAAGTGTATTTCTGACAATAATATCCTCGGTTTCTTTAGAACTGCTGACAGAACAGAGAAAGCAACGCATGCTCTTTACAAATGTTTATAAACGTAGAAAAATGGGCCACATAATACTGTTTCGAAAACAGCAAAAGAAAAAAAACAACAACAACAGAACTCTGAACACAGGCACATACAGTCTCACGTGCACATACTTTCTATATTATGTCGACGTCGACCTACAAATTACTGATGATAAACTTCTGGCTAGACATACTTTCCACGAATATAACACCGTCAAAATTTTCCGCTGAAATTTCCTCACTGACACTTCGTAAGCCTCACAGACTGTACACGGAACTGAGGAGATAGTTGAAAGAAATATGTTGTCGACATCGTTCCACAGCTCAACTGGAGAGACAGTGATGGAATCTCAGAACTGAGTGCCTGACATTTGACAAGAATAATCATTATGAACGCAGGAATAAGGTGACCTTTTGTGTCTTTTTTTGGTTCTCAGTTTAAAAAGAAGAAATTGTTGGGGAAACAGGAATTCCCGTTCTTTAATTATTATCATGATTATCATCATTGTTATTATCATTATTATTATATTATTATTATTATTATCATTATCATTATTGTTACTGTTATAATCATTATTATGTTAACATTATATTATCATCGTCATCCTTACACACACACACACATATATATATATATATATATATATGTATATATATATATATATATATATATATATATATATTGTGCTGATTTTATACTTCTCAATAGTTTTATCAGGACGAGAGAGAAAACATAATTATGTTCTCCTGTGTATTTAAGTATACATGTATATATAATATACCTGTATACTAACTATGTATTTAACTAGAACATTTTTATTGATAAGAGAGACAGAGGGGTTTGTTTTTTTAATTCTCACGGAAGGACTTCTAAGTCTAATCATTTCACACGGACGAACTTCACATTGTTGAAGTTGAAGAAACAATTATCCTCTGATGAAAATTTCCCCGTTAAAAAAAAAGAAGAAGAAAGAAAAGATTTGAACCTCACCTCCTTGGCACACGGATTGGATTCGATTTCCCGATATCCATGACAAAAACCGCTGTGACGTCAAGGCATAGAAAGAGCATGTGCCTACTTGTAGTAATCCTTGTCACAAGTAACTGCAGAAAATGATTCAATATTCTAACTTAAAAAAAAAAAAATTCGTTCGTGATGCCAGGGAAATAGCTTTGCTAAAACAACGCAGTGAGCTTTAAGGATCATCATTTGTTTGCAGAAACCTTTCTGGGTGAGATTATTCAGACGCTGATGGGCTTTGAAATGAGCGAAGCACCCTACAGGCGTCTTTGGAATGACCCCCCCCCCCACCCCCCTCTGTCTCTGTGTGTGTGTCTCTCTCTCTCCTTTTTTTTATTTTATATCTCTCTCTCTGTTCTAAATATTGTAAAGGTAAACTGGTTCTTTCCGGTGACACACAAAACCCACTCCCCGCTTCACAGCATTGTCTAACCCCCCCACCCCCCAAAAAAAACCCAAAAACAAACAAACAAACAAAAAAAAACACATAAAAATGAAACAAAGAAACAACAACAACAAAACAATAACAACAACAAAACAAATCAACAAGAACTACAACGACAACAACAATTAACTGTTAAAAAAAAAAAGAAGAAGAAAGGAATATATTTGGCGAAAAAATGGCCCCCTTCGCCAATGTTGAAACCACCAGAGGATGCGTTGCGTCGTTTTCACAGGCTATAAATATTCAGAACGGCACGCGAGAAAATGTTTCTTCTTCTTCTGAAGAAGAAGTAAAGTGTTGAAACAAGCCGTGCTAATATTTGGTTTGACGACAATAGAGAGGGAGGAGCAGGAAAAGACGTTGTAGCGTTTGATTGGTTAAAAAAAAAAAAAAAAAAAAAAAAGAAAGAAAGAAAAGGAAAGTGAGACGACAGAACAAAGGATGGGGATTTAAACTGATTATATATGATGAAAAAAAAAAATCGAGTGTGTGTGTGTGTGTGTGTGTGTGTGTGTGTGTGTGTGTGTGTGCGCGCGCGTGTGTGTGCGCAAGAGAGAGAGAGAGAGGGGCTGGGGGGGGGGGTGTGGGGGTGGGGGCAGAGAGAGATTGAGAGACGGTGACAGAGACAGCGACACAGAGGGAAACACACAAAGACAGATACATGCAGATAAGTAGACGGACAGATACAGACACATGAGCATGGGGAAAGAGAGCGAGCGAGCGAGCGAGCGAGCGAGAGAGAGAGAGAGAGTACACCACACACACACACAAACACACACACACACACACACACTCGATAACGCGCGCTATATATAGACGGACAGACACACGAGTATGGGGAAAGAGAGTGAGCGAGAGAGACCGATATATATATATATATATATATATATATATATATATATATATACAGACAGAGAGAGAGAGAGAGAGAGAGAGAGAGAGAATGCCACACACACACACACACTACGCTACACACACACACACACACACACACACACACACACACACACACACACACACACACACACACACACACACACACACACACACACACACACACACACAGATGGACCAATCAGCCGACAGACAGACAGACACATACAGAGACCAGCATTGTAGCATTAATTGTAATCACCGCCACTCCCTCTCCTTTTCATCTTGCCACATCACGCTGCTGAAGACATTAGAATAGAATAGAATAGAATAGAATAGAATAGAATAGAATAGAATAGAATTGAATAGAATAGAATAGAATAGAGTACTTCAGTTCAGTTCAGTTACTCAAGTAGGCGTCACAGCGTTCGGATAAATCCATATACGCTACACCACAACTGCTAAGCAGATGCCTGACCAGCAGCGTAACCCAACGCGCTTAGTCAGGCCTTGAGAAAATCCAACCCCCCTCCCCTCCAAAAAACAAACAAACAAACAAACAAAAACAAAACAAAACAAAAAAACAACCAAACACCAAAAGCAACGAAAGATAAGATAAGATAAAATTAGAATCAAATTAATCAAATTAGTGGATATGGAACAGAATGGAACGGAATAGAATAGAATAGAATATCACAGAATAGAACAGAACATCACAGATTAGAACAGAATATAACACAATATACCAGAACAGCACAGAACAGAATAGAATATCATAGATTATGACAGAATAGAATAGAATATCACAGTAAACAAAAGAATATCACACAATAGAATACAATATCACAGAGCAGAACAGAACAGAATAGAACAGAACAGATTAGAATAGAACAGAACAGAATATGATATAATAGAATATCACAGAACAGAATCGAATATCACAGAGTATAACAGAATATCACATAATAGAACAGAACAGAATAGAATATAATAAAACATCACAGGACAGAATAGAATATCACAGAATATCACATAACAGAATAAAATAGAATATCACAGAGCAGAACAGAACAGAACAGAATATATAATATTGCAATAAAAATCATCACAGAACAGAACGTAATATCACAGAATAGAACAGAGTATGTCCTCATTACCGAGTGCACAGGGGTGGGGGGTGGGGTGGGGGGTGGGGGGGGTGGGGGTTCACACAAGCATCACCGGACGGACAGAACGAAGGGCCATTGCCGTCCAGAACAACACTCGGTGGCAGGCCAGGCCAGGCCAGGCCAGGCCAGGCCAGAAAACAATCGGGACCCCTAATGACCCAACCCCCCACCCCCCAACCCCCACACCCCCCAAGGACCATGTGCCAAGTGGTGTAGTCACTGGATCTGATGCTGCCATGCCTCACCATCCACGCGGTCACTGGCTGACTACCAATGTATGTGTACATGTTTGTATGTATGTATGTATGTATGTGTATTACACGTTTTGCATGCCGTGAGCGAATGTGTGTGTGTTCTTGTTGTGTGTGTGTGTGTGTGTGTGTGTGTGTGTGTGTGTGTGTGTGTGTGTGTGTGTGTGTGTGTGTGTTGTGTGTGTGTGTGTGTGTGTGTGTGTGTTTGTGTGTTTGTGTGTGTTTGCGTGTGTGTTTGTGTTTGTGTGTGGTTATGAAATATGTGTTCAAAATGTGTTGAATACGCTTGTGTATGTATCAATTTATTGTGCATGTTGTGTACAGAGTCAGCTATAAACATTTTGGTTTTTGTGTGTGTAACATTTATAAAATGTACCATGTTTTGTAAAGTGCCTAGAGCATTTTTGTGTGTGTGGATAGAGTGCTTTTTAAGTACGAGTATTTATTTTTTTATTAGTACTATCAAAGACCTACAGTGAGCGACAATGCTTCTTTCCACTCACCAACACGGCAACAGAGATCCGACCAGGTGACGCTGCACTGTGGAGACACACTCTCCCCTAGGAGAGAAATCTGTTGTGACAATACGATACGATACGACACGACACGACACGACACGACACAATACAATACGATACGATACGATACAATATGATACGATACAATACAATACGACACAATACGATATGATACGATACGATACAATACGATACAATACAATACGACACAGTATTTACGATACGATACGATACAATACGATACCATACGATACGATACAATACAATACAATGCAATACGATACAATACAATACGACACAATACAATACGACACAATACGATACGATACAATACGATACAATACAATGTAATACGATACAATACGATACGATACAATACAATACGATAAATACAATACAATACAATACAATGTGTTACTCTTCATTCATCTCGCAAGATCATTCTGTCATCAAGAGTATAATCAGTTACGATCTATCTATCTATCTATCTATCTATCTGTCTATCGATCTATCTAGTGACACACTAAAAAGTATTAACTAAGCATCCAAAAGACAGACATACAAATGGTCAGAAACAGAATCAGCTTTTTCGTATCAAGTATACATTTCCGTCACTCGCTTTTTCCTTAGCTTCTAATCATTTTTCGTGAATGATACAATGACAAGGCAAACAGATTTTTTTTTTTTTTTTTTTTTTTTTTCTGAACAAAACTAGTACATTCATCTTGGAACAACCATACTTAAAAAAGAAATATACGCATGAATATTAAAATTTGAACTAGCCAGCCATTCCCTGATACCCTCCTCCTTTGCTGACTGGCACAAGAATAAATGGGTCCGAGAATTTCGCCCTCCATGGTGAGAAAAGCCGTGCAGAATAATTCTTTTCTCGTCTCGTTCGTTTTCTGTTCTCGCATGAACGAGACCTGGTGGCCATTGTACAGCCATTTTATTCCGCCATTTTATTCCAAACGGAGAGAGAGGTCTGGGACTCCTGACCGGGGTTCATGGATGCGTGAAGCTGGTGGAGGGTGATTGTGAATTTGTTCTTTTCTTTTCGTTTTTTTGGTGTGGGAGCGGTGGAAGACTGTCAAGGCAGAAGAAATATAACGCTGACTGCGTTCAGAACTGATCCAGGGGGAACGATGTTCGAGATTTAGAGTTTGTGTTTCATGTGAGAGTTTGTTACACACGTGCGCGCGCACATTCACGCATGCTCACACCCACACACAATCGCCGCTTTGCACACACAAACACACACACACACACACACGCATGTGCATATGACCACACCTAATTGCTTTAAAACACATAGCTCAAATGGAGGATGTGCAAGGGAAATGGGCTTTTTTTTTCAAGTTTTTCTTTTCCTTTCCGAAAGAACAAAAGGATCGCCTGCAGAGTGGAGGTTAACGACCAACTGGTTGACGTCCTTCAGCACAAGTCAATCAGAGCTTGGGGTCTGGGTTGTGAAGTGGAGTGTCGGCCTAGAGGTAACGCGTCCGCATAGGAAGCAAGAGAATCTGAGCTCACTGGTTCGCATCACACCGGCAGTCGCCAGTATTTTCTCCTCCTCCGAGGTTCCGTGTGCTGCATGTATTTAGCGCACGTAAAAGAACCCACGGCAACAAAGGGTTGTCCCTGGCAAAATTCTGTAGAAAAATCCACTTCAATAGAAAAACAAATAAAATTGTAGACACAGAAAAATACAAACAAAATGGGTGGCGCTGTCAGTGTTGCGACGCGTTCTCCCTGGGGAGAGAGAGACCCAAATTAAACACACAGAAATCTGTTGAGAAAAAAAAAAGAAAAAGAAAGAAAAGTAATACAAATACTAAAACAAAGTCACGCTTTATTCCAGGGGTTGAGTCCTTGATGTCTGTCTGGGTAGGGGTTGGGAGGGGGGGAATGGTGGTGGTCCGTCAGTGATACAAATGTCATTTTGGTGTATGGGTAGGAATAGTCGTGATGATGACCAACAAACTTTGCCTCATTCAGGCTTCACCTGTGACAACAACTACTACAACAACACCAATAACAACAACTACAACCACAACAACAGCAACAACGATAACAACAACAGCGGCAGAAGCAATAACAACAAGCAGAATTATCATCGTCATCATGGTGAAACAACCCGATTTTCCAATCTGTTTTCTCACTCAAACACGCATACACATGACAGTGCCTGTGTCCAGGACAGAGAGAAACACACACACACACACACACACACACACACACACACACACACACACACACACACACACACAGAGTTGCTGACGCTCAGACAAATCAGTTGCTGTGAACATGGTGCTAAATCAGCAGAGAGTGTCTGACACAGAAGTGTTTTTTTTCTTCCTTTGCATTGATGAGAGAGAGAGAGAGAGAGAGAGAGAGAGAGACAGAGAGAGAGAGAGAGACAGAGAGAGTATGTTTGTGCCGAAACTACGACCGACAAATAAGTTCTCTCTCTCTCTCTCTCTCTCTCTCTCTCTCGATGCGTTGACTTGACTTGCAAAGGTGAGTGGATTGATTTTTTTCAAGCATAACCATTTGTGTTTGAATCCAGACTGAATGAGTCCGGTCCATTATTGGCACCGACATCTACTGTGGTGCTAAAGTAATTTTGTTCTTTACACGTGCAAATAGGTAAATATTACTGTAGAAACACCTCCCCTGCCCCCACCGTCCCCACCTCAACACGAGACCACTTAAAGCACCTGTTCAAAGAGCATGCCTGGTCATATGTTTCTTTTTTTCAGTTCATTCATAATGTTTATACCGTTAAAAAAAAAGAAAAAAAGCAATAATTACACCCCTGGTATAACAGCTACAAGAACCCATTGCAAAATAAATCGTCAAACAGTCAAAAGTATTTTACCATCGTTCCTGCTAACACCCCTAGCCCCCCCTCCCCCCAACACACACACACACACACACACACACACACACACACACACACACACACACTCACACACATATTCACCCTTTTCCACCCCTTTACCACGTTCTCTTCCAGACCGAAGGCGATAGGATCATCCAGCCTAGCCAGCCACGAGCAAAAGAGGCAAACTTAAAGACTAGCCAGTCCGTTACCATAACCCACCACATGACGCTCATATGCATACGATTAGGATCATTTTCCCTAACTGGCTCTGTGGCTAATAAGAATGTATGATAGTCAGTCGTGTCCGACTATGACCATCAGAATATCAGAGGAGACAGCTCTCCTGTCTCAACAGCTGTCCCAACTGTCTAGGCTGGAATCTAATTATAGTGCAGTGTTTTGCCCAAGTTACATCCCCACTCTCTCGGCCAAAAGGGTTTTAGGATAGTCGGCGTTGGGACAGTTCCCAAAGGCCAACTCGCCACTAAGGCTGTATTACTAAGAGGCAGTGCGATCTTATCTCCTAGTTTGAGAGTCATTGTCCTTCACAAAATACTAAGCTGTAGATGATTCCTCATTGCAATGGAGAAACCATTGATCATACAGCTCTCACTTTGCTGTTGGCCTAACATGTCAATCTGTGATATAAGCTGAGTGTTGGGCACTTAATAAGAATAACCACTAGCTAAGCTAGTTACGTTGTGTTAGTAAGCAAGAAAGAGCGTCGTTGCTTTGTTGGAACAGTCATTGGCGTGGAACTCACTCCATCAGTTCTACCCTAGGAGCGAGTGGGCATGGGCGCCAGCTCAGAATTACGACCGAGTGTGCGAGCCAGCCGCTGTTGGGCCGTCAGTGCGTGCCCTCGTTGACAGGTGCCCAGACACAGGGTCAATGCTGCTAGCTTGTGTGGCTGACTGACTGACGTTGGCGTCGAAACGACCCTGTCATTCTGTGGTGGCGGTGAGGATTACATTATTCTTTTATTGTTGTCGTCACAACAGATTTCTCCGTGTGACATTCGGTCTACTTTCCCCAGGGAGAGCGCGTCGCTACACTGACAGAGCCACCCATTTTTTGGTCATTCTTTTCTGCC
>NC_134893.1:46781973-46784473 GCF_041734735.1 Babylonia areolata | reverse complement strand
CTGCAGCCTGTTGTGCAAATGGCCCAGTGTTTGCAAAGCGCTCAGAGCTTGTTTTATGACCGAGGATAGTGGCTATATGAATACCCACCACTTTATTCATTCATAAATAAACGAAGCTAGCTATTACACTATAACCGGCTCACGGACGGCATTTGGACAGCGTTCGTGTTTTGTCAGTCCTTTTTGATTCTCATCGTAAAGTACACAGACGAATGACACGCCGTGCTTTACACGAAGCACTTGAGGGGTTCTTGAGGCAGACACTCCAAATGACGGCCGTTTGGTGGTCAGGGTGGGAAGACCACTGATTGGTGACCAATTCTGCCTGACTGATTGCTGCCCCTGACACCAGTTATGTCCCTTGGGTTTGTCTGCCGTGCTTCCTTGCCGGAAATTGAGACGACTGCGTGGATCGGGTTGCTGCCCTTTTATATTGAAGTTACTGTCCAGCCAGGACCGTCGCTGTTCCCCGCATCTGTGTTTTTGTCTGTCTCTGTCTCTGTGTCTGTGTTTGTCTGTCTGTCTGTCTCTCTCTCTCGCGCGCGATAGTAGGCTTCCTTCATTTTAGCATCTCAACACACGCATTAAAAAACGGACCAGTGTTCATGCATGAGCTTCAGGCGATGGTCACACACACACACACACACACACACACACACACACACACACACACACACACACACACACACACACACACAGAATTCACACACACACACACACACACACACACACACACACACCAATTCACGCGACATGCTCTCTCTCTCTCTCTCTCTCTCTCTCTCTCTCTCTCACACACACACACAGACACATACCCACATACTCACACAGACGTGGGCTGTCAGTGTTCATGTTCAAGTGAAGCGCATGTATAATGTTAACATATAGCAGACGTGCATCAAATACATCTATATCGTTCACATGATATTTTTGTAATCACTGATTGCGGACAATCTTTCAATAAAGAAATGAATAGATATATAAAAACAAAATATTCCGTTTTCAGATCGGGTCACTGTGATTCGGAACTCACGAAAACCATACATCATTTGTGAACTCAGCGCTCACTCACTGAAATAACATGAGCCAGCCACTACACGCACCGTAGGTATACCTACCTACCCACCTACCTACCTTCCTTTCGCAGCCTCAACCGGGGGGCTGAACAATCAATCCCAGCATAACAATGATATCTATGTGTCTGCTGATCCTCCGCCACTCAGTCCGTGATGCTAACTACACCAGCCCAGCCAACTAACCACTCCAGCCATCTAACTTACACCGGCCACCACGGCGGTTGGTAGAGAGTAGAGCCCCGGCGCTCTCTTCCTTATCGAGAAGCAATTTGTTTTGTCTCCCCTGAAGTCTTTTCGGTTCCCGTTTCTGCCACGTCCTTGGTCGTTGGCTGGCCCTGAAGGTTGGCACTACTAGTAACCTGGGGACAGCTACACGGAGGAGGTCCATTGATCCGCGCAGGGGGCGCTGGTGCAGATTTTGAAGATTGCTGATTGGGTGACCTGACACGTCGCAGCCTCCGTGATTGCTGCCCCTGACTCCGGTTGTGTCCCTTGGGCTTGTCGGGTGCAGTTCTGTATTTCCAGATTAATGGGCAGGGTGTAAATCAGATTGGCCGTCCTTTCTTTTGTATCCGCCGGCTTCGATTTGCTTTGCCTCTCTTTTTTTCTCTCTCTCTATCAGTATAATTATACAGACACAGAGGGAGAGTATCAGTATCAGTATATATATACTATATATACATGTACACACACACACACACACACACACACACACACACACACACACACACACACAGATATATATATATATATATATATATATAGAGAGAGAGAGAGAGAGAGAGAGAGAGAGAGATGGTGGGGATACTGGCTGGGGGTGGGAGGACGCGAGAGAGAAGAGACTGAGAGACTGATGAAAGAAAGATAAACTCAGCAAACCAAGAGAATGAGAGACAGAGATAGCGGCAGAGAGACATATTGCGATAAAGAGAGGGTGGATGGGACAAAGATTAAAGTTTCAAATTTTAATTATCCTTTCACGCCTATTGGAGTAGGAGGATCACTGCAAAATAATCTTTTCATGCCCAGAACAAACATTTCCAAACGCACAACAATGTCACATAAAAGTTGAGAAAACACAAATGTCTTTTAACTCCAAAAGTATAGCTAGGCAACATTTGCAAATCTAATCATCTTACTTATAACAGCTAAAAAGATTTTTTTTTGTGTGTGTGCCTCCTTTGAGCATATTACAAGAATTGAAAACCGATTTCGGAGACAAATGTTTTTTTAGGAACATATCTATTTCGTAACTGATCACACACACACACACACACACACACACACACACACACACACACACGCATATATATATATATATATATATATATATATATATAGAGAGAGAGAGAGAGAGAGAGAGAGAGAGAGAGAATCTTCTTTGTCATATATATTTCAGTTTCAGTTTCAGTAGCTCAAGGAGG
>NC_134893.1:46769473-46779473 GCF_041734735.1 Babylonia areolata | reverse complement strand
AAGGCATACCACGAGAGTTACGGCTTTGTAAGGTTTGTAACATGTCTGTGATTGGGGATGAGTTTCATTTTATAATGGAATGTCCCAATTATGATCAGTTACAAAACAGATATGTTCCTAAAAAATATTTGTCTCCAAAATCGGTTTTTAATTTTTGTAATATGCTCAAAGGAGGCAAAAAAGTCATTTTAGCTGTAAGTAAGATGATTGGATTTGGAAACGTTGCCTAGCTATACTTTTGGAGTTAAAAGACATTTGTGTTTTCTCAACTTTAATGTGACATTGTTGTGTATTTGGAAATGTTTGTTCTGGGCATGAAAAGATTATTTTGCAGTAATCCTCCATACTCCAATAGGAGTGAAAGGATAATTAAAACTTGAAACTTGAAACTTGTTATCGTAAGATACACAGCATCAGATACATTGATCACATCACCAAATGAACGAGTGCACCAAACCATGAAGCAGCCCACTGGACCTTGTGATGATACAAATGATATACACATGATACAAATTAATTACAAAGTTGCGTGTCTCTGCTATTCTGCTTTCCATTCCGCAGGACCTGCAAATCTTTCTGACCTTATCAGTGTTTACACTCCCACAAGAGATCACCGCTCTTCCTCTGACTGTTACCTTTTGAAACTTCCTCGCGTCAATACAAGAACCTATGGTGAACGTTCTTTCTTATTTGCTGCTCCTCACATCTGGAACAACCTTCCTCATCATATCCGTGCATCTGATTCTATTTCTGCTTTTCGCTCATCACTAAAAACTTATCTTTTTAAAACCTATCTATAAGTACCCTCAGCTTCCTTGTTCTCCACACCACCCATGTCAGCTCACTTTGGATGTATGTAGAGTAGGAAAGGGAGAGTGTGAGTGAGGGGCGAGGGGCGGAGGGGTTTTTGAGAAAGAGTGGTCATAGATGTTTTATGTAACTTGTAATATTTTTCTTTCATGTAAAGCGCCCTGAGCTCTTACAGAGAAAGGGCGCTATATAAATGTACATTAAATTATCATTATTACTGACATCAGTTTAGAAAAGAAAACTCCGCTGGTATGGCAATGTGACAAGATCCAATGGTCTTGTTAAAACTATCCTCCGAGGAATGTGTTGAAGGAGGTGGACGGAGGGAAAGGCAAACACACACACACACACACACACACACACACACACACACACACACACACACACACACACACACACACACACACACACACACACACACACACACACAAACAACAACAAAAAAACAAAAAAACCCAACCAAACAAAACAAAACGATGGACTGACAATGTTGCCGAGTGGACGGGAAAACAATTTGCAGAGACCCAGACTCTGACACAACAACCGACAGACCTGGAGGAATCTGATGAACAGTTCTTCTATGCGGCGCCCCAAGGACTCTTCACACAGTTGAGGGAGGAGAAAAAGACCTAACTGGCAGTTTTGTTGGATTCTTTTTGGACCACATGCCAGACTTTATGGAACACAGAATGCATCCATTACAGTGGCTTCCCTGTTAACTTTTAACTTGTAAGCTTGCCTTTGCTCATTGTCCACAGATCACATACCTATTATTCCTTGAGGGTTTGGGGCCCCACCGACTACCTTCACCTGCTCATGGAAGTTGTTTGGTGGGATGTACAGACTGAGCGCAATCAAGAGAATACGGAGACCATCATCATAAGAAGGCGGTGGAAATGGACTCTGCACTTCATGCGAAGGGAGCAAGGTCACATCACCCGGAAAGCCCTTCACTGGACACCAGAAGTTTGACGCAAGAGAGGAAGGCCAAAGAACACCTGGCGCAGAACTGCCGAAGGAAAACTCAAGACCCTGAAGCACAAGTACACTGGCCCAAAACAGACATGAGTGGTGGTTCTTCGTTGTTGTCCTACATGCCAAAAGGCATAAGTAAGTACGTACGTACGTACGTAAGTAAGTAAGTAAGTAAGTAAGTAAGTAAGTAAGTAAGTAAGTAAGCAGAAGACCAGCAAAGATGCACTTGGTGACACTGGTTGCCATTTCTTTGGATGTTCATACCACCACAGTAGTTACTAATCACAGCGGACGGTCAACCATTTTCTTTGACCCCCCCCCCCCCCAAAAAAAAAAAAAAGAACCGACCCAAAAAAACAACAACAAACAACAACAACAAAACAAACCCACCCCAAACCATTATGAATACCCAATAATATTTCAAAGTCCTCACATCAGAAAAGAGAGCCGCTACCACCATTCACCATCCCAGCCAGCACTACTCTCGTCGCCAACGCCAGTCCCACTTTTTCCTGTTTAGTTGGACAGCGCTTCATTTCTCCAGGCGTCCTGCGGGTTCCTGTTGCTAACTTCCCCACCGGTGCCAGGAAGGAGGAGAGGTCTGTGATGCTCCCCAGGGGCTGGAGGCTGGGCAGGGAACGTGGGGGGTGGGGGGGGAGGGGGGGGTAGGGTGGGGTCGGGGGGCTAGGGAGGTGTGGGGTGTGGGGTGGTGTGGGGTGTGGGGGGTGGGGGTGGGGTGGGTGAGCAGCAGAAACAAGACGTTTTAACTCACTCAGTACAGCCAGTCCTCTCTTCTCCTCTACACAGACCCCTCGGATGTCCAGTGGGTGTCTCAATGACCCAACTTTTAGCTTCCGTCGTCAGAATTGTGGTGATCTTTGTCAACATTCACCTCTTCAGTATGAGAGCCTTCCACTTGCAATATTTTGATGGTGGTAATTGGGGTCAAAACGCTGTTAACGTCTTCTCTTTCGCCGTTCGTATGGAGAGAGTTAACTGTCCCCAGTCAACAGTGAAAGCACGACTCCTGACAAGCGGAATACACAGTCTGTGGAACTGCTGTCCATACGTGGCACAACGATGTATGGTACTGTGATATACTGTATTGTATTGTATTGTATTGTGCTGTACTGTATTGCACTGCACTGTACTGTTTTTAAAATGTACTATACTATACCGTGTTGGATTGTACTGTACTGTATTGTGTTATACTGTATCATACTATATTGAACTTCCTGTAATGCCCAGCACTGCACTGCACCACACTGTACTGTACTGTACTGTACTGTACTGTACTGAACTGTGTATTACTTTTTGTCACAACCTATTCCTCGGTATAAAATTCGGGGCTGCTCTCACCATGGAAAGCGCGTTGTCGTTGTACAGCACCACCCATGCGTTTGTTTGCTTTTTTGACTCACTTGTGTAAACAAAGTGAGTCTATGTTTTAAACCGGTGTTCGGTTGTGTGTGTGTGTGTGTGTGTGTGTGTGTGTGTGTGTGTGTCCGTGGTAAACTTTAACATTGACATTTTCTCTGCAAATACTTTGTCAGTTGACACCAAATTAGGCATAAAAATAGGAAAAATTCAGTTCTTTCCAGTCATCTTGTTTAAAACAATATTGCACCTCTGGGATGGGCACAAAAAAATAATAAAAGAAGCCTAATTATATGCAAACTGCATTTACTGTTATATCTATATTTTTTGTATTCTCTAAACTTGGCACTTTGACCTCTTATTCTGACACAACAACAACAGGAGACATTATTACCATTTTCTGTTCAAACAAAAACTTCTTTTGCTAAGCATGGAATTTTTTATTTATTTTGCAAACGTTTTGGTGCAGAGAGTGAAAAAGGGAAATTACTCTGTAATTAATGCTAGGGGACGTAATTTATCACAAGTGAGTCTTGAAGGCCTTGCCTCTCTTGTTTTCTATGATTTGTTTCATACTCTGCGCGTGTATTACAATCAGACTGAATTGTCTACAGAGTTTTGCCTGGGGCATACCTTTTGTTGCCGTGGGTCCTTTTACGTGCAATAAGTACGCGGGACCTCCGCCTCTCGTCTCATTCAGAAGACCAGCCCTAACTCATTACTCAAGGTCTAGTGGAGGGATTTGTTGTTGTTGTCTCGCTCGTCATTTATCAGATGGATTTCCCCGTCTCCTTGACGAAGGCGGCAGTACGTCGCCGCAGGTCCTTCAGTCCTTCGTAGAGCTTCCGGGCCGCTGGGATTAGGTCGAGCCAGTTTTCTCTAACATTCGAATATGCGAGCACACTGGCTTCCTGTTCGGGCGCATTACAACTCGACCATTGCTCCACAACGGTAGTTACTGGGCATGTCTGTCGCTCCATGGCTTGTTGCGGAGAAGGAGACAGCTGTATTGTACCGATTTGGACCGGGCCGGGGAATTGCTAGGTGGTTAATGCAAAGGGGCTGTCGTCCTGAATATTGATGGTTCAACTCCAGTTGGAGGCTGGTTGAATAAGTGTGGGGAATTTCTTCTTCTTCTTCTTGCTTCTTCTTCTTCTTCTCTCTGTGTCTCTCTCCCTCTCTCCGATCTCTCAGGTCTGCATCCGTGCCAACTCCTTGAGTGTTTACCTCCTCAAATATGCAGTCCCAAGATACACGTTTTAGTACCCCAGAATTCGAGTTATGGCTGCCTAAACGTCGGGGTTTAAAACGTACTGGCACGCGTGTAAAAAAGCTCTCTCGCAGAAAGGACTGCGCGTGAAAGTTGTATGGACTACGAGCGCAGGGAATATTACTACCCTTTACTGAAGATCACTGCTGGCAATGAATATCTGGCAGCTCTGTCTCTCTGTTTGTTTGTTTCTGTCTGTCTGCCTGCTGTTGTCTTTGTCTGTTTGTCCCTCTGTCTGTCTTGGTCTGTATGTCTGTCAGTCTGTCCTCATCTATCTATCTATCTATTTATCTATCTATATGTCTGTCTGTCTGTCTGTCTGTTTGTCTGTCTGACTCTTCACCTCTCGACATTGCTTTCTTATAATAGCCTCTCAGTTTTTCTGTCTCTGTATTCACACGCACGTTCGCGCGAGACAATGAGGAGGCAGAGAGAGAGAGAGAGAGACAGAGAGAGACAGAGACAGACAGAAGGGAGAGAGAGAGAGAAAGACAGAGAGATAGAGAGACAGAGAGAGAGAGAGGGGAGAAGGAGAGAGAGGGAGAGAGAAAGAGAGACAGAGAGAGACATAGAGAAAGACAGAGACAGAGACAGAGAGAGAAACAGAGACAGAGAGAGGGGTGAGAGAGAGAGACAGAGAGAGAGGGGGGGAGAGAGAGAAGAGAGACAGAGATGGAGAGAGAGAGACAGAGACAGAGAAACAGAGAGAGAGGTCACAGAGAGAGAAAGACAGAGACAGAGAGAGAGAGAGAGAGAGAGAGAGAGAGAGAGAGAGAGAGAGAGAGAGAGAGAGTTCCGATTCCATCTATATTAAGAGTTAAGTCCACCCACACCTTCATCACACACCGCCTCTTTCTTTTCCTCCCATACTCTAGGTGGGTAAAGACATTATTATGCCATGACGGTACAAAAAAAACCACAAAAAAACAACAACAGCTATATCTAAAGACATTATTATGCCATGACGGTACAAAAAAAAGTATATCTAAAGACATTATTATGCCATGACGGTACAAACAAAAAAAAGTATATCTAAAGACATTATTATACCATGACGGTACAAAAAAAGTATATCTAAAGACATTATTATGCCATGACGGTGCAAAAAAAAAAAAGTATGTCTAAAGACATTATTATGCCATGACGGTACCAAAAAAGTATTTCTAAAGACATTATTATACCATGACGGTACAAAAAAAGTATACCTTAATTTCACAACAGAAAACAAGCAGAGAAACCATCTAACTGACAAAACAGGCGATAAACTAATTACAAATCAACGTTCTCTTTGTCTGCACACAAACGGTAAATTGATTTCCAACCAACGTTCCCCTTTGTAATTTTATTACAATAACTTCCAACAAAATCGAATATTCCCCAATGCCAGAGCAGATTTTCATGTACAGATGAAAACACCTTTGTCTCGTTCAGACAGCGTTTAATGCCTGTCACTGGAGGCCTTTGGGTTTAGCTGCCAAGCATACAGAGCTTAGAAGTCGGAGTTAGACAAAGTCGCTCAAACGATCATTATGCCGTGGTGAAAATATGAAGATATAATATTACCAGTGGCGACCCATTTTCCTGGTTTGTGACCCAGCCCCCCTGAACGGTAACTCGATATCCTTGATAGCGACACAGTATCAGGACCTAATGATCTGATCTGTGATGCAAATTGTTGGTTTTCGATACAATATCGTAAATGGTGGGTCCCCCTCCATTTTTATTTCCATTGGTGACCCGGTATTTCAATTAGTGAATCTGATGAATATTGGCTGGCGATCCAGTATTGGTGACCCAACTGCCTGAATGATGACAGAATGTCGTGATTTGGTGACCTAATATCATGAGTGATGACTCAGGATCCTGGTTGATGACTCAATATCCTAATTGATGACTTAATATCCTTGTTGAGGACATATCGTGATGGTGCCCCAATATCCTGGTTGATGACTCAATATCCTAATTGATGACTTAATATCCTTGTTGAGGACATATCGTGATGGTGCCCCAATATCCTGGTTGATGACTCAATATCCTAATTGATGACTTAATATCCTTGTTGAGGACATATCGTGATGGTGCCCCAATATCCTGGTTGATGACTCAATATCCTAATTGATGACCTAATATCCTTGTTGAGGACATATCGTGATGGTGCCCCAATATCATGGTTGATGACTTAATGTCCTAATTGATGACACAATATCCTAATTGATGTTGTAGTATCCTTGTCGATAACACATTACATTAATATCATGTCGGATGCTCAATATCCTAATTGATGACAACATCTTTTTTTGATGACACAACATCATTATTGCTGACACAAGTTCTTGCTTCGGGGACACAGTACTCTGATTGGTGATGCAACAGCCTGGCTGATGACACAATACCCTGATTGATGAATTAGTATCTAGCCTGACGACAACATATCCAGAATGGTGATACAGTGTCTTGATGGATAACTCAGTATCATGACTGGTGACTGAGTATCGGCGACTCAGCATCCTTACCCAGTACCCTGACTGGTGACCCGGCGACCCGAACGATGACCCAAAATATCACGATTCGTTGATCTTCTTCTTCTTCTTCTTCGTTCGTGCGCTGCAACTCCCACGTCCACTCGTGTGTACACGAGTGGGCTTTTACGTGTATGACCGTTTTCATCCCGCCATGTAGGCAGCCATACTCCGTTTTCAGGAGTGTGCCTGCTGGGTATGTTCTTGTTTCCATAACCCACCGAACGCTGACATGGTTTTCAGGGTCTTTAACGTGCGTGTTTGATTTTCTGCTTGCGTGTACACACGAAGGGGGTTCAGGCACTAGCAGGCCTGGACACATGTTGACATGGGAGATCGGAAAAATCTCCACCTTTACCCACCAGGTACCGTTACCGAGATTCGAACCCGAAACCCTCAGATTGAAAGTCCAACGCTTTAACCACTCGGCTATTGCGCCCGTCTGATTCGTGGATCGATATCCCTGTTGGTGGAACAGTATCCGTTTCAGTGACCAAACATCTCGACAGGGGCTCGTATACAATCTGCTGATCCCCGTACTATAGAATATCCCTCCAGACTGGTGACAAAATATGCAGCTTGGATGATGGCTGACCCTGGCAACAATGGTGCCCCCCCCCCTCTCCCCTGGGCTTGTGAGATATAAGTCGGTTCTCCAGAATGATAGTGGTGCGTGAATCCGTTTACTAGAGGCTTTATGTGTTGCTGGCCTGCAGGTTTCTTTGTGTGTATGTAGATTAGACTGGACCAGACTGGACTAGGACAAAATAGAATAATTCCATTTGTGTGTGTGTGTGTGTGTGTGTGTGTGTGTGTGTGTGTGTGTGTGTGTGTGTGTGTGTGTGTGTGTGTGTGTGTGTGTTTGGTTTTGCTATATTGTCTCTTACTTGTCTCTATCACACTCTGTCTAGCAGTTCCTGTCTCAGCGTTTCTTTTTCTCTCTCTCTGTCTCCCTCTCTGTCTGTATGCTTGTATGTTCGTGTGTGTGTGTGTGTGTGTGTGTGTGTGTGTGTGTGTGTGTGTGTGTGTGTGCGCGTGCATGTGCGTGTGTGTGTGTGTGAGAGAGAAAGAGTGAGAGTGAGCATGTGAGCATCTCTCTGTCTCTCCCTCTGTCTGTCTGTCTCTCTGTCAATGTGCCTGTGTCTCTGTCTGTCTGTCTTTGTCTCCAACTCCACCCCCCCCCCCACCCCTTTTTTCCCCATCTCCAGTTTTGACAAAAAATCGTCTCCTTCAGATGATTGCTGAATGTCTGACAACATTGAAGTGATCTCCTGACAATAGCCGAGGGCAGGGTAAGAAGAGCTCACCACTATGTTTTGCTGGATTAGATTCAGAGTACAGTGCCAGTGCTCCCCCCCCCTACCCCCTGCGCCCTCACCCTCACCCTCAACCCCAGCCCCGCCCCCTCCCCCCATCCCCGCCCCCACCTTGTCTAGGAACCGTAGAGACGCGATCGGGTTGCGCCCCAAGACCATCCCCTGTCTGTCAGTTGATGGCTGCTGGGGTGGGGTTGTCTTGTTCCTTCAAAAGAAGACACGGGCGAGGTAGGCGAGTATTGGTAAGGGATTAGGCACGGGGGAGTGAGGAGAGGGGTGGAAGAGGAAAGAGGTGGGGGAGTGGTATGGATGGGAGGAAGGGAGGGGTGGGTGGGTGGAGGAGTGGGGAGTGGGGCGTGGGGGGAGTGGGGGAGGAGGGTCAACGGCTTGAATGAATTGCAGATTGCAATTTGTAGGAATCTCTGTCTCGGGTTTGTAAACTGGCTGGGGGAGGAGGGGGGGGGGGGGGGGAGTGTGAGGGGAGTGGTGTAAGTGGGGGGTGGGGGAGGAGATGTGGGAATGGGAGTTGGTGGGGGAGGGCTTGTCGCAGAACGTTGTGTGTGTGTGTGTGTGTGTGTGTGTGTGTGTGTGTGTGTGTGTGTGTGTGTAGTATATATGTGTAGAGTAGATGTATTAGTAGTTAGTAGTCGTCTTCGATTAGATATCGTTCCAATTTAAGTGATATTAAACACAAAGAGAAATGGTGTGTGTGTGTGTGTGTGTGTGTGTGTGTGTGTGTGTGTGTGTGTGTGTGTGTATGTGTGTGTGTGTGTGTGTGTGTGTGTGTGTGTGTGTATGTATGTATGTATAAATGAATGTATGTGTGTGTGTGTGTGTGTGTGTGTGTTTGCACGCGCGCGCTTGTGTGTGTGTGTGTGTGTGTGTGTGTGTGTGTGTGTGTGTGTGTGTGTGTGTGCGTGCGTGCTTGTGCAGCACGCGGCTTCGTGATGAATTTTCAGCAGTCAAATTTCCACTCTGCCGCCCATCAAGCTTTACTAAACTGAAGACACAGCAATTAGGTAAGAAACGCTCCTCAAGACGTTGAAGTCCACGCTTTCTGTTCACAAAGCGCTCAGAACTGCTTCAAACCCCCCCCAAAAAAAACCAAACAAACAAAAACAAAAAAAACAACAAAAAAAACCACACACACAAAAAAAAACAAACACCCAAAACACCAAAAAAAAACCAACAAACAAAAAACACCAAAAAAACAAAACAAAACAAAAAAACCAACAACAAAGAAACACGCACCAAAAAACAAACGAACAAAACAAAAACAAAAAATGTAAAGGCTGACGCTTCACGCCAAAAGTTCTCCGTATCTTTTGTTCGTCTCGCTCGCTCTTTTGCGCGGTTTCATTAGGTATTCTGTTCAGATCAGCGCCTTTGGGTCGGGCAATTAGAGCGGAGGCCGCACGTGCAGGTGTTTAATAATGGACAGTTAACAGACTTGGCCCTCCGGCTGAACCGGCGCTTTTCGACACGAGGTGCAGAGCGCCAAACTGGTGTCAAATTAGCTCCTCACCACAGGGCTTTTCATTGTCATTTTTATATGTCCTTGTCTGGACAGTCGGGTTGTGGCTAGTCTTGTTGTTGTTGTTGTTGTTGTTCTTCTTCTTCTTCTTCTTCTTTTCCTTCTTCTTCTTCTTCCTCTTCAGTCCTGATATGGCCGTGTGCGGTCGGCTAGACTATAAACAACAAGAACTGGAATTCTTCCTCCTCTTTTGTTTATG
>NC_134893.1:46756973-46759473 GCF_041734735.1 Babylonia areolata | reverse complement strand
GAAAACGTCTCCAGAAGTTGAGCCCTGCTTCCTTCGCTCACGCTTCTCTTTAATGGCCAGCGTTCTCTTGCCTTCAGATAACGAACGTGATATATCCGTTTTCATCTACGCTTAATAAAGCTCCAGTCTCAGTTTCAGTTTCAGTTTCACTTTCTCAAGGAGGCGTCACTGCGTTCGGACAAATCCATACACGCTACACCACATCTGTTGAGCAGATGCCTGACCAGCAGCATAACCCAACGCGCTTAGTCAGGCCTTGAGTGCATGCTTACATATTTGTGTACCTATGAAAGTGGATTTCATTTTACGTAATTTCGCCAGAGGACAACACTCTCGTTGCCATGGGTTCTTTTTCAGTGCGCCAAGTGCGTGCTGCACACGGGACCTCGGTTTATCGTCTCATCCGAAAGACTAGACGCTCAGTTTGATTCGAACCCACACCCTCACGGACTCTCTGTATTGGCAGCTGAGCAGTCTCCAGTCTCAGTGTTTATATATATATATATATATATATATATATATATATATATATATATATATATATATATATCATAAGCATCTAATATCAGAACATAAGTTTTATGAATCCTTGAAATAGTTGAGATTGAAAAACAAATGATGTATTCTCAGTGTCCTTTTCTCTGTTCTCTCTCTCTCTCTCTCTTTATCGGTGTGTGCACCCCCTCCCCTCTCTCTCTTCCTCCCCCTCTCTTTCTTGACCCCGCCACTCCTTTTCTCTCTCGCTGTCTCTTTCTTCTTTCCTTACTTCTTCCTTCCCTCACTCATCTACGTTTGTATACTATATATATATATATATATATATATATATATATATATATATATATATACGAGGGTCATTCAATAAATAAGATGACTTTTTCGGTATAAGGACTTCTAATACAGATAGAAGCTTACTTTTTCTTTTCTTTTTTTTTTGGTTTCACTTCTTTTTCACATGGATTTAATTTGTTTTGCAGATTAAAAAAAAACTTTGAGAGTTTTGGCGATTAACAAAGTTGGCCGACCAAGAAGCATGCTCCAGGATTGAACAGCGGTCAGTTATCAAGCTTTTGGTTGCTGAAGGGTGCAAACCAGTTGAAATTCATAGGAGAATGTCAACTGTGTATGGTGCCACATGTTTCAGTCGAAAAAATGTCTACAAGTGGGCTAAATTGTTTAAAGAAGGACGGAGCAGTGTTGAGGATGAAGACAGGCCTGGAAGGCCTACAGAAGTGAGGTCTCCTGAGGTGATCGAATCAGTCAATGACCTCATTCAGTCTGACAGAAGGGTGACAGTGGATGACATTGCAAGGACTTTGAGCTTATCTGTTGGGACAGCACACAAAATTGTCCATGATGACCTTGGCTACTCGAAGGTCAGCTGCCGGTGGGTGCCAAAGATGCAAGGCCTCACACAGCAGCCCGAACGGTGCAGACCATCAACGAGCTGGGCTGGGAACTGCTCCCTCATCCCCCTTACAGCCCAGACCTTGCCCCTTCAGACTTTCACCTGTTTGGTCCCTTGAAAGCGTTCACGAGAGGCACGAAGTTTGAAAGTGACGATGAAGTCAAAAGTGTTGTGAGCGACTGGCTGAGACATCAGTCCAAAGATTTTTACGCTGAGGGAATACGGAAGCTTGTGCACAGATGGGAAAAGTGTGTGACAGTGCTGGGAGACTACGTTGAAAAAAAAAAAGAAGTAAGCTTCTATCTGTATTAGAAGTCCTCATACCGAAAAATTCACCTTATTTATTGAATGACCCTCGTGTATATATATATATATATATATATTTTTTTTTTTTAGTGGAGAGTTGTGTATTCTCTATGCAGCTTTTTTTTTTCTTTATCACTATTGTTGTTATTTTTTCCAATGCGATGTGTATGTAATCTTATTTTATTATTATTTTTATTATTATTTGCACTCCCTTAATCAATTCATAGCTTTTTTTTTTTTACGAGGGTAGGAAGAAAACAGGATAAATAGTGTATATTCCTTTTCCCATAATAAACAAAGTGTACATTTCGATTTGATCTCTCTCTATCTCTCTTTCTCTCTTTCATTTGTATATGTATCTTACAGCACCCCTCCAACCCCGAACGAAGTGCTCAAACACGCACAACCCAGGCACGCTCGCAAACACATACTTTCTTCTTTATTCCTTTTCTGTCTTTTGTTAAACGTTTTCCCACTTGCGTGCTTGATATTAAACGGACTTGAAAACTGTTGTCACGAATGCATTCACGCGCGCCTTTGTACACGCGCGCGCGCGCGCACATACACACACACACACACACACACGCACGCGCATACACACACACGCACGCACGCAAGCACAAATACACATACACAAAAACACATTGTGTGCGCGTGCGTGCGTGTACGCGCGCGCGCGCGCGCGTGTTTGTGAGCATGTGTTAAGAGGCACGCGCGCAGACACTCTTGCGTTCCATGCACAAATGGATCCGAGCCAGCCGTCTGTTAGAAACACACACACACACA
>NC_134893.1:46749473-46751973 GCF_041734735.1 Babylonia areolata | reverse complement strand
ACTTGGGATTTGTTGTTTTGCGGGGTATGAAAAACAAAAAAAAAACAATTATCTACTTTGTCTGTCTTCCCTCCCTTGCCTGTCTGTGCGTGGTGTTTCATTTTCTCTTCGTCGCCTATTTCTCATATTTCTGTTCATCATTTGCCTCCTTAACTCTTTCCATACCAACGGCGAAAGAGACGACGTTAACAGCGTTTCATCCCAATTACCATCATCAAAATATTGCAAGCGGAAGGCTTTTATACTGAAGAGGTGAATGTTGACAAAGAATACCACAATTCTGACGACAGAAGCTAAAGGTTGGGTCATTCAGACACCCGCTGGACATCCGAGGGGTCTGTGTAGAGGAGAAGAGAGGACTGGTCGTACTGAGTGAGTTAAACACGCTTATTGACAGAGCGAAGGAGTCAAATGATGGAGAGAAATATAAGAAATTAAGTGTGTGTGTATGTGCGTGCGTGCGTGTGTGTGTGTGTGTGTGTGTGTGTGTGTGTGTGTGTGTGTGTGTGTGTGTGTGTGTGTGTGTGTGTGTGTGTGTGTGCGCGCGCGCGTGCGTGCTCGCGTCTGCCTGTCTGTATTCCCCTCATCTTCCTCTGTCCCCTCCTCCTCCACCTCCTCCTTTCCCTTTTCTTCTTTTTCTTCGTTGTAGCTGATAATGATCAAACGCCATCTAATTAACGTTGTATCTGACAAAAAAAAGGGAGTCCACTGCTGACATAACCAGGCAGAGTTGTCTTTGAATACAGTGCGACTCTGTGTTAAAATAAATGAGAGAGAGAGAGAGAGAGAGAGGGCGGAGGGAGAGGGGGCGGGAGAGGAAGGGGATGGTGAGAGATAGAGAGAGTGGGGGTAGGGAAGATGGTGAGGAGAGAGAGAGAGAGAGAGAGAGAGAGAGAGAGAGAGAGAGAGAGAGAGAGAGAGAGAGAGAGAGATCATTTTTCCAGTTGTTCTTCAGTTAGCTCTTGTTCTCTCTGTCAATATTCCAAAGAGGCTTGGTAATCAATCTTCCTGATTGATGTGAACAGTTAATCAACACCACCACCACCAACATCAACAACAGCAACAACAACACACACACACACACACACACACACACACACACACACACACACACACACAGAGTATATTCAGCCTTTGGTAATAAATTTCCATTTCTGTCCCTTCCTCACAAATAAATATTCCACATTGTTCTCACCTTCTGGTCGTATGTTTAATTATAACAGAAAGTCAGCGACGGAAAGTTACATCAGTGTCTTAACTGAAAGTAAAATAAACACGAAATTTTATCATCTCGTAATCAATGCTTTCTTTTCTCTGTCAGACCTCGACAATGAAACGTATTGTTGTTGTTTTTTTTTCTTTACTATCCATCAATATGGGGGATGAAAAGAAATGAATAACAGAAACTCGGAAATTCAGAACCTCGGAAATATTCGCGACAAAAACTATGAAATATTCGGTTACTGGCGACAACAACAGCTAACAGTTTTGCGGTTTGATACCAACTTGCGATATGTTAAAGTCTCAAATCCCTGAACTGAAATCATCTTCAGTGTTGACGATCTTCAGCAGTCCATTGCTAATGTATGACTTTTTCAACTCTTTGTTAAATAGTCCAGTTGGTTCGCTGTTATAGTTGTTAGTTTTTCATTAGAAATATGTTATATTGTTATGTTTTTTTTTGTTTATCTTTTAAACAAAACTGAAATCAATAATTTTCACACACACACACACACACACACACACACACACACACACACACACACTTACTCGTACGCGTACACAGTAATCCCCCCCCTCCTCCCACTCGATTTTTTTCCTTCACTCGTCTAATATCACTAATAGTGAAAAGACGTTAAACTAAAGAACGAACAATATTAATCTTATGTTCAGTAGAGAACCTCTCACCAAGCGGGCTTAGACCAAACACTGAGAGACTCAGAGATGTCATAGATGATGCATGCTTCTTGCATTGACTTGCTTTCATTAATGTATGTCTGTATATGTAAGATAAGATAAGATTAGATAAGATAAGATAAGAATAACTTTATTATCTCCAACTGGAGAAATTTGGTCAGGTGCATTATCACAACATAGACAAGTAAACAACATGGGGACTATAACTGTAAAAGTCAACAACAGCTTTTACGAATATTACGAAGATACAAATGTAAAAAAAATATCACATACACCGTTTCATACATACATCCACACACTGCAGGTAATAACTGGTATTCTTAATGTAAAAACAGAAAGAATTAAGAAACATTATTTGAATATAATTATAAACATAGCCTACTATACTGCACATTGATTATAATAGATAAGATAAGAATAAAGATAAATTGCAGAAAACCGCAACCAGATAATCAGCACCCCACCCCCCACCCCCACCCACCCCACACTCGCGGATTACTTGATTAAACAAGAGTAATATACATATGTTCTCAAATAAAAGCATTTCACATATTTGCTTTTAAAAACAATTGCAATTAATTAT
>NC_134893.1:46731973-46744473 GCF_041734735.1 Babylonia areolata | reverse complement strand
GAGGAGAAACTGGCTGACGGTCATAATAATAATACATCGTGGTGAGGCTTTTTTTTTTTTTTTTTTTCTCTCCCCCCCCCCCCCCCCCCCCCCCCTGGCGTCTCTTGGTATCGTCAGACTGGGAGCGGGCGAGTCGTGTCTAGTCTCTTGGCAGTGGTAGTTTGGTAGAGGCTGGAGCTAGGCATTGTGACTGCGGGCCGCTGTCATGTTCATTCTGGTCTGTCTCTGTATCTTCTCGTCTTTTTCATAGTATTTTGTTCAATCAGGGTGAGTCTCTGTTTCGGTCTTTTTGTCTAAGCCCTCTGTTGCCTCTGTGTGTGTGTGTGTGTGTGTGTGTGTGTGTGTGTGTGTGTGTGTGTGTGTGTGTGTGTGTGTGTGTGTCTGTGTCTGTGTCTGTGTCTGTGTGTGTGTGTGTGTGTGTCTGTGTGTGATAGATATGTATGATGACCTTCACATTAAAAGTTAGTTTGTAATGACAGACTATTCGTTCAGTTGTTTCCTGAACTTGTTTTCCTCCACGATCACGTTGTTCTACATTTATATTTTTTTACTCAGTGGTGGACAGCATCTCTTCGAAGATCCAAGTAAGGGCTGCTACCGGGGCTTACATGCAGTGATGGCCTAGAGGAAACGCGTCCGCCTAGGAAGCGAGAGAATCTGAGCGCGCTGGTTCGAATCACGGCTCAGCCGCCGATATTTTCTCCACCTCCACTAGACCTTGAGTGGTGGTCTGGACACTAGTTATTCGGATGAGACGAGAAACCGAGGTTCCGTGTGCAGCATGCACTTAGCGCACGTAAAAGAACCCACGGCAAACAAAAGGGTTGTTCCTGGCAAAATTATGTAGAATAATCCACTTCGATAGGAAAAACAAATAAAACTGCACACAGAAAAAAAGGGTGGTCCTGTAAGTGTAGCGACGCGCTCTCCCTAGGGAGAGCAACCCGAATTTCACACAGAGAAATCTGCTGTGATAAAAAGAAATGCAAATACAAAATACATGTGTTTTTTTTTTTTCTTTACCTGACAATGCTTGGGTTATGACACAGCGGAGGTGACCACTCGAGCTGCACACAGATTTATGACCTCCCCTGGATCGTTTTAGATCTCCAGTCTATGACGAATAGATTGAATAGAATACGTTAAATCAGAACAGGCACCACTGAACACCACCGAAGTGACCCAGAAGCAGTGCAGGGTCTCCTCTGGTGTGTGGCCTCCTGGCGACCTAACATCGATGGTTTCCTGTGGACTGCCAGCAACGAACCCGGGTGTGGCTGTGTATGGGGGACTCGGAATGAGCGGCTTGGGAGCAATGCCACTGAAATGGTGCAGATGACGGGGCAGCAGCAATTAAAAAAAAAAGAAAAAAAGAAAAGAAAAAAGAATTGAATAGAATACGTTTTTATTACCAAGTCAAGCGGGGATCACAAGGAAAAGGAAAAGAAAAAACAACAACAACAACAAAACAAAAACAAACAAAAAACAAAAACAAACAAACAAAACAACAAAAACAAACAAACAAAAAACAAAGCGGTGGGGGGTGGGGAGGGGGGTCGTACATAGAAAAGTAACAAACTTACATCGAAAATCATATACAAACGCAGATACACAGTAGAATTTTGGACACACATACCATACATGTGCATAATCAATATACTTATGAACTTATGAATTATGTATGACATTGTTTTCAGGTACTATTATAAATATTTTTTTTTCACTGTATATCCTGTTGTTTCGTCTTCTTCCTGTTCTATTAAGTCTTCCTTCATCGACAAGCTTTCGGAAGTTACTGGTTTGTAGACGGGCGCAATAGCCGAGTGGTTAAAGCGTTGGACTGTCAATCTGAGGGTCCCGGGTTCGAATCACGGTGACGGCGCCTGGTGGGTAAAGGGTGGAGATTTTTACGATCTCCCAGGTCAACATATGTGCAGACCTGCTAGTGCCTGAACCCCCTTCGTGTATATATGCAAGCAGAAGATCAAATACGCACGTTAAAGATCCTGTAATCCATGTCAGCGTTCGGTGGGTTATGGAAACAAGAACATACCCAGCATGCACACCCCCGAAAACGGAGTATGGCTGCCTACATGGCGGGGTAAAAACGGTCATACACGTAAAGGCCCACTCGTGTGCATACGAGTGAACGTGGGAGTTGCAGCCCACGAACGCAGAAGAAGAAGAAGAAGAGAACTGGTTTGTAATTTTCCTCCCTGCTGATTGAGAATACAACTCGAATGGTGATTGGCGTCTTTGGATCGCTGGTCTTGGGTGTAGGAGGGGGAAGAATAGTTTCTTGCCATTGCCGAGATATTTGACGAGTCTATAGGGGGACGAAACTGCCTTCATATATCAGGCATGCAAATGGCTGTCTCCCTCAGAGAGAAAACTGGAATGGTCTCTGAAATGGTTTTCGAAGGGATTATAATTATCTTCCTACAACTTTCACTACTTCTCTTCCGGCCAACACCCGCTTGATAGGCCTATGTATTTTTCAATTTTGAAAAGTTATTTCATAATGATGAAAGAGTTATTACCGACATTTGACACACACACACACACACACACACACACACACACACACACACACACACACACACACACACACACACACACACACACACACACACACACACACACAGAGATAAGCATAGATGCATGTGATGTTATATGTGCGGCGCGACCACGCACGCAAAAAACCCCACCAGATTGAGGAATGGGTGAATGCTTGAGAAAGGGAAGACATGACCTCGTGAGAGATTGACTCTTTGTCCCATTTCGTCTACACACACACACACACACACACACACACACACACATATATATATATATATATATACATATATATATATATATATACACACAGGCTTATCAACATATACGAGTACAAATACGAACTGGGAATGGACGAATAGGAATCACCAAAACTGGTGATAGGCGAATCGAGATGGCATCAACACCACGACGTCTTAGAATGCAAGCCAAACCATTAACACACTCAGTACGGCCAGTCCTCTCTTCTCCTCTACACAGACCCCTCGGATGTCCAGTGGGTGTCTGAATGACCCAACCTTTAGCTTCCGTCGTCAGAATTGTGGTATTCTTTGTCAACATTCACCTCTTCAGTATAAGAGCCTTCCGCTTGCAATATTTTGATGGTGGTAATTGGGGTGAAACGCTGTTAACGTCTTCTCTTTCGCCGTTCGTATGGAGAGAGTTAAAAAACACAAAGTATAACAACGAAACAAAATAAATGAACAGGAAAAAAAAAAGGTGGGAGGAGGGAGGGGTATGGAGGGGGGGTGGGGGGGGGGTCACAGCAATCGGAAGTAAACACGCAAACAAAACAGATTCCCTTCCTTCCACTCCTCCCAATTAGCAGTTAGACGTGAGAGAGTGAGAAAAAAGGGGGAAGCCATGGAAGAGAGAGGGGAAATGTGAGGTGGATAGGGTGATGGGTAGCGGTCAGAGAAATCTTTGACACGACAGACCATTCAATTCTTCTTTCCCGTCTTCATTTTACATTTGGTATCAACGGCACTGTTCTAAACTGGTTCAAATCTTATCTCACTGATCGATTCCAGTCTGTCATTGTTAATAATTTCCAGTCTGAACCCGTTAAAATCGAACATGGAGTCCTACAGGGATGTTTTAGGCCCAGTGCTCTTCACACTGTTCACTGCTCCTCTCGCTGAAATTATCAACCGCCATAATGTCAGTCATCATTCTTATGCTGATGACACTCAACTCCGGAAGAGTGACACCCCCGAAAAACTGTCGTCGCTCTTGCAAGAAACATCTAACTGCTTCCTGGACATTCAAAACTGGATGACTCGAAATAAGTTACAATTGAACGCGGACAAAACTGAATCAATGATCACAACTGACACAATGAAACTTGGTAGTACATCCATCCCGCTTTCCAGTTCAGTCAGGAACCTCGGTGTTGTCCTTGACAACACACTGTCCATGCAAAACTTTATCAGTCAGACATGTCAATCCTGCTACTGTCAATTGGGGCGCATCAGTTCCGTCCGGAAATATCTGTCCATTGACGCAACATCTAGACTTGTCGTTTCTCTCATTCTCTCTCGCCTTGACTACTGTAACTAATTCTCTATTGTCTGGTTTTCCTGCTTCATCCATTCAGTCCCTTCAGCGCATGCAAAACTCTGCTGCCCGACTCGTCCTCAGAAAGAAAAGATCTGAGCACATCACTCCTCTTTTGCAACATCTCCACTGGCTCCCTGTTTCACACATAATAATGTACAAGATCAGCACTCTATGTTATAAATGTATTCACAAATCTGTCCCTTCCTATCTCTGTGGCTGCCTTCATCTCTACACTCCATCTCGCTCACTACGATTGGCTTCGGATCCACTCTGTTTACGCATACACAGATTCAAACACTCGACTGTTGGCCGCCGTTCTTTCTTTGTCTCTAGACCTTGCAATTGGAATGAACTTCCTCTTTCGCTTCGTCAAGTCTCCACACTCAGCTCTTTTAAGTCTGGCCTTAAAACCCACCTCTTCCCAAAAAAAGCCTCCCTTCCCTGCCTCTTCCTTGTCTTCAGTTTCTCCAGATTTAGGGTTATGCATGCGTGTGAATGACTGGTGCGAAATCGCTTTGATTTGTCTCTGCACAAGATTTATCGCTATATAAATACCATTATTATTAATATTTGAGAGCGAGACATAATTATGTTTTGATTGGTTCTTTCCACCACGAAAAGATGTTTGAACCTTTCCTCTGGATTTCACGCTCCTCTTTTTTTAAAATTTTTAAATTTTTTTTAAAGGGTATTCACATCGCTCGTTTGTTTTTGTTTTATTTTTCTTTTCCTATTTTCTTCTGTAGATTTCTTTAAAAAAAAAAATTCTTTCTGCTTTTACTTTTTGTTGCATATTTTTTCTTTCTTTTTCAGTCTTTTCTTTCTAGCTTTTTTTTTTCTTTTATCCTTCTTTTCTTTTAAGACGCATTTCTCTTCTTCTCCCCCCCCCCCCCCGCCCCCCGCCAACCCCCTACCCCGCCCCCCCCACCCGGGGCTCTACCCCACTTTTTCCTTCTCCCTGCTTCGTTTTCTCCAGAAGTAAATACTTCCAAATGACCACAGTTACGTGAGCTTCCGGTGCAGGTAATTGAGTGCAGCGTCAGGTGAGAGGAGGAATGGTGCCGTTCGTTACTCACCCCTCCCCCTCCCCCCCCCCCCCCCACCCACCCCCATCGCCATGCAACAGACGTGAGGTTCATTTGTCAGCCACCGCTTTCACGTCATTGCTTCTCATCGGGAGAAAGGTGGGGATTTTCGATTGGCGGGATGATGGCAAACCGACTGCACATAGTCATCTGTATCGAAACGGTCGTCCGTATCAGACAGGACCATTCATATCCGTATCAGATGGGGTCATCCGTATCAGAAAGGGACAACCGTATCAAACAGCGTCACCCGTATCAAACAGCGTTATCCGTATCAGACAGTGTCATTAGTATCAAACAGTGTCATCCGTATCAAACAGTGTCATCCGTATCAAACAGCGTTATCCGTATCAAACAGCGTCATCCGTATCAGACAGCGTCATCCGTATCAGACAGTGTCATCCGTATCAAACAGCGCTATCCGTATCAAACAGCATCATCCGTATCAGACAGTGTCATCCGTATCAGACAGTGTCATCCGTATCAAACAGCGCTATCCGTATCAAACAGCGTCATCCGTATCAGACAGTGTCGTCCGTATCAGACAGTGTCATCCGTATCAAACAGCGTTATCCGTATCAGATGGGGTCATCCATATCAAACAGCGTCATCCGTATCAGACAGTGTCATCCGTATCAAACAGCGTTATCCGTATCAGACAGTATCATCCGTATCAAACAGTGTTATCCGTATGAGACAGTGTCATCCGTATCAAACAGCGTTATCCGTATCAGACAGTGTCATCCGTATCAAACAGCGTTATCCGTATCAGACAGTGTCATCCGTATCAAACAGTGTTATCCGTATGAGACAGTGTCATCCGTATCAAACAGCGTTATCCGTATCAGACTGCGTCATGCCGGATCCGTATCACACAGTGTGTCCATATGAGACAGGATCATATCATCCGTATCATGCAGGGTCAAACTAGGTGTACGATGGCTCAGTGGTTAAAACGTCTGCCAGAAAAGGTGACTGAAGTTCTGAAGTGGCGACCACCCAGGAGGTTCGGGTTCGAACCTGCTGATGACCAGGGAAAAAAAAGGAAAAAAAAAAAAAAAAAGGAAAAGGCGGCAATACAAGGGCATCCAGGAGTCATGACATGGGTGCGGCCCGGCCCCCTTAGAGTGTAAGGAGTTAAGGGCCGAAACACTTGACTGAGGGGGGGCTTCTTCTCTGAAGACATTGAACTGTCAAGCTCTTCCTAGAGTTTCTTATCACAGGGTCATCCATGTGAGACAGGGACAGGGTTATCCATATCAGAGAGCATCACCCGTATCCATATCAGACAGAGTTATTCTGATCAGACACGTCAGGGAACGAAACACCAGATGACAAAGAAGGAGGGACAGAAAGACGACGAACAAACAAGCAAGCAAAAACAGCAAAACAAAGAAAGAAAGAAAGAAAGATAGAGCGAGAGAAAAGATGGCATCTTCAAGTCTTGCTCAGAATTTCCAGCAGGTGTAGACCGAAAGTTTTCACGGCGGCCCCGTGATTAATGAACACAGCCAATTATCATCATCATTGTTATTATTATCATCATTATTATTATATGGTTTGGGGCGTTCTTTGTTTTCGGTGGTGGGGGTGGTGGTGGTGGTGGGGAGCAGAAATGTTCCATGTCTTTTGACAACTGATCGAAACCATCCATCCAAAGTCACAGCAGATCCACAAGTTCTTGTAGACACCAGCCTGTCAGTTGTTTTATCGGTTCTATTATCTTTTAGATATCAAGTGGTGTGATCGTATCAAGGAGCTAAACCTATCTCGCTCACTGCAAAGTCTGTCTGTCCTTGTCTCTGTTTAGCTCTGTGTGTGTGTGTGTGTGTGTGTGTGTGTGTGTGTGTGTGTATCTGTGGCTGGCTGTCTTCCTAACTGTGTCTCTCTCATTTGCTCTTGTTCCCACTGACAAAATTTAGATTTGTTATTTCTAATATTGCTTCTCATAGTTTCAGGTATAGCATTTTAAATGAACTTATGTATACATGCCGTTTATGCAGTCTGGGTAAAGAAGATGAATTACACTTTTTGTTATGTTTGTGTGACTTTAGACAAAAAAAACTTATTCAACCGAAATATTATAAGAGATCCGTCTAATTTTAGATTCAGTTTACTCATGTCTTCAAGACAGGAATGTACTCTGTATAACTTAGCCATATACATGAAGGATTGAAGAGACTACGCACAGTAATCTCGTGAATGTTGTTGAATATTTGTGTTAATTATTTTGGTTGATATGGTTGATATTGTGTTAACACTTTTTGGTTGACCTGAATTGTCTACTTACTGTGTCATGTCATTTTCTCATTATCATTTATCAGTGAATCCCCCTTCAGTAAGGGGCTCTGGCTTTATCTGAATAAAACATTCGTTCGTTCGTTCATTCGTTCGTTCTTGTTCCTACTATTCCTTACCCCTCACCCTCATCCCCCACGCCCCATCCTCCCCCCCCCCACCACGTCCATCATCCAGATGCATTCCACCACACTCAAGAACCCTCCTTCTCCGAAGCAGCAATACAGTAAACAATCCATGTTTGATTCTACATTCAGCAGCATCAGGCGCTTGAAGCGCGTCGGGAGAAAGGTCCTCTGTGAAAAATTTTGGACCCTGCACTTCAACTGTGGAAGCTTTTAAAACTGAAGAGCTTTCGTGTCTGTCAACACTTAATTCCTTCGGACACACTTATGCGCAGCCCTCATCCCCGAGAGAAAACTGCAGGATCCAGTGTGATATCGGGTAAACAGTGCCAGAACCCCCTGGGCTGAACTGAACTGGACGCGAGGCGTGCCTGTCAAAGAGATAGGAATCGGTGGAGGGAGAGGGGAGGCGCAGGGGGATGGTGGTGGGGGTAGGGGGAATGTGTGTGTGTGTGTGTGTGTGTGTGTGTGTTTGTATGTATGTATGTGTGTGTGTGTGTGTGTGTGTCCGTGTGTATGTGTGTGTTTGTGTGTGTGTGTGTGTGTGTGTGTGTGTGTGTGTGTGTGTGTGTACATGTACATGCGTGTGCATGCACCTGTCACAGATCAAATATGTTTGTGTGTCTTGTTTCACAGTATCCCTGTCTGTCTGTTTGTCCCATACTTTCTCTATGCCTGGATACCTGTCTTTTTTGTTTTTGTTTTTTGCCCGTACTTTTTTGGGTCGACCACCGTTTTATTTTGCATACAAATTACACAACCAACTCAAAAACGTGGCAATCATCAAAACCAGTACCCGGCATTCCATAACTGTGTCCTAGTAATCAATAGCATTTATGAAATGAAATAAATCACCCATACGAAAAAAGGCATACAACTTTTCATTTGCTGATTTTGAGCATGTAAAAAAAAAAAAGCCACAAGACAATCATAATCATGGAAGGAAGCCGTACAAATCATACAATTATGTGTACAAAACTTTTTTTTTCCTCTTTTTTTTTTCAGTTTTAATACTTGGTGTCGTTTTTTTTCCTGTATGCAAGTGACTCATTTCTAGTTTTTTTGTTTTGTTTTTTTTACATCGATACTCATCCATTCACTCAGGCCCCATGCCTACCTGTCTGTCTGTCTGTCTGTCACTGTCTCTCTTTTCTTCTCGCCTTTTTCTCTCGTTTTCAATTCTTTCCTTCTCAGCCAAGCCCCAACCCCCCTCTTCTTGTTTGAATATTCTCTGTCTCTCTATCTGCTTGTATGTCTCCCGCCCCATGCACACTTTCATTTTTTTTTTATTCTTCCCACCCTCCCACCAAACCACCTTCCATGCCTCAGTAAAGCATTTCACACTGACATACATTCCTTCCTCTCAACGTTAAACCAGGTGATGAGAGCAGCTCTTGCACAAAGACCTGCACATTTCTTTCCATTCTCCACCTACATCACTCACCAACCCTCTTCAACCCCTCACTGCAAAGCATTTTCACACTGTCAAACACATTCCTCCACATTGCTTGTCAAGACAGTCAAATCAGCATTGTTCTCTCTCTCTCTGTCTCTCTCTCTCTGTCTCTCTCTGTCTCTCTCTGTGTATACATAAAACATATATCTCACACTGGCATACATTCCTTCCTCTCAACGTAAAACCAGGTGATGAGCAGCTCTTGCACAAAGACCTGCACATTTCTTTCCATTCTCCACCTTCATCACTCACCAACACTCTTCAACCCCTCACTGCAAAGCATTTTCACACTGTCAAACACATTCCTCCACATTGCTTGTCAAGACAGCATTGTTCTCTCTCTCTGTCTCTCTCTCTGTGTCTCTCTCTCTCTCTGTGTGTCTCTCTGTGTGTCTCTCTGTCTCTCTCTCTCTGTCTCTCTCTCTTTCTCTGTCGCTCTCTGTCTCTCTCTCTCTCTCTGTGTCTCTCTCTGTCTCTGTCTCTCCCTCTCTGTCTGTCTGTCTCTCTCCCCCCCACCCCCTCTCTCTAGCTGTTTTTCTTTTTTTTGCAGCAGCACGGGTTGATTTATCGTTGTTCTGCAGTACCAAGCCCCTCTCCAAGCGAAACACCTTCCTCAGTGGAACCGATGAGAACCCCGACCTTAAGCTGTGCGGCAGAGTTTACACTTGACAAGAAGCTTCACTGAGTTGAAGTGTTTGCAGAATGTATCCCACCTCTCGTGGATCCACACTGACAGTGAATCATTGAGATGTGTGAAAGAAAAACAGGTCAAGGGGTATAGAATCTCCACATTACAGCAGGTAAAAAATAGTATACCCCAGAAACCCGGTCAGGGTTGAGTTCAGCCAGACGAGGCATGCCTGCTGGAGATATAGGTCTCAGGGGGTACATGGCAGGTCCGTCTGGAGAGCTGGCAACATTATCTACATTATCTTTCCCAAGTCTGGCCGCCTTCTTAGTTGTTCCTGTGTCTGAAGTCCTGGCAGTGTTGGTAAAGTGTGAACAACACGCACATGTCAGGCTGTGGTTTGTTTCTGTGTATCCCTGTCTGTCTGTGTGTCCATCCGACACTTCCTGCCTGTCCTGTCTGTCTGTGTGTCCATCTGACACTTCCTGCCTGTCCTGTCCTGTCTGTGTGTCCATCCGACACTTCCTGCCTGTCCTGTCTGTCTGTGTGTCCATCCGACACTTCCTGCCTGTCTCCTGTCTGTCTGTACACTTCCTGCCTGTCCTGTCCTGTCTGTGTGTCCATCCGACACTTCCTGCCTGTCCTGTCTGTCTGTGTGTCCATCCGACACTTCCTGCCTGTCCTGTCCTGTCTGTGTGTCCATCCGACACTTCCTGCCTGTCCTGTCCTGTCTGTGTGTCCATCCGACACTTCCTGCCTGTCCTGTCCTGTCTGTGTGTCCATCTGACACTTCCTGTCTGTCTGTGTGTCCATCCGACACTTCCTGCCTGTCCTGTCCTGTCTGTGTGTCCATCTGACACTTCCTGTCTGTCTGTGTGTCCATCCGACACTTCCTGTCTGTCCTGTCTGTCTGTGTGTCCATCCGACCCTTCCTGCCTGTCCTGTCTGTCTGTGTGTCCATCTGACACTTCCTGCCTGTCCTGTCTGTCTGTGTGTCCATCCGACACTTCCTGCCTGTCCTGTCTGTCTGTGTGTCCATCCGACACTTCCTGCCTGTCCTGTCTGTCTAGGGTCCTGGCCACTGGTTGATTAGGTCTGTAGAGGAGGCCCCTGATTACATTGGTTTTTTTTTTGTTGTTGTTTTTTTGTTTTTTGTTTTTTGCACGCTGATTGTTCGATCTGTTCAGTCGTCTGTTTGTCTCTCTATCGTTATCAAACTCACTCCCTTCTCTGTCTGTCTGTCTGTCTGTCTGTCTGTCTGTCTGTCTCTCTCTCTCTGTGTGTGTGTGTGTGTGTGTGTGTGTGTGTGTGTGTGTGTGTGTGTGTGTGTGTGTGTGTGTAATATGCTGAACGGAGGCAAAAAAAGTCATTTTAGCTGTAAGCCAGATGATTAGATTTGCAAATATTGCCTAACTACACTTTTGGAGTTAAAAGACATTTGTGTTTTCTCAACTTTTATGCCACATTGTTGTGTATTTGGAAATGTTTGTGCTGGGCATGAACTGAAACATTATTTTGCAGTAATCCCCTATACTCCAATGGGAGTGAAAGGATAATTAAAACTTAAACGTGTGTGTGTGTGTCTGTGTGTGTGTGTGTGTGTGTGTGTAATCAAACTATCATGTCATCAACATTAAGATTTGCCGGACAGTTTCTAATATCACCGCTCAGTAGAGGTGGAACGCACGATTCTTCTTTCTTCATATCTTTCGTTTTCTCTCTCTGTCTGTTTAACTGTCTCCGTCTAACACCCCCCACCCTCTCTCTCTCTCTCTCTTTCTCCACCTTTCTTCTACACTCACACGACTCACTTTCTCTCTCCCTCTTTCAGTTTCCTCCCCACCCCACCCCCACCCTTTTTGAATTCCGTCCACCTGTTGCCGTCATCACCAGCCCTTCCCATGTTCCAAAACAATTGAATGTGACACACTGAATGACGTCACAACACTGTGATGTATTTGTTTTCCTTCTGGTTCAGCCCCGAGGTCTGGGAATAAGGAAGCTGCCACAAGGGTTATTACTTTCTGTGCATCGTAAATGTAAATTTTTGTTATCCCTCTGTCTCAGTCTCTCTCTCATACATAACATTCCAGCACATCCACCCACACGCACGCACGCGCACGCGCGGACACACACACAAACACACACACACACATGCACACTGCGTCTAGAATCACTCAATGCAAAATTACAAAATGAAAGCAAGCAAGCAAGCAAGCGCACACACGCACACACACACGCACACACACAAACACGCTGCGTCTAAAATCACTCAATACTAAATTACAAAATGAAAGCACACACTCTCTCTCTCTCTCTCTCTCTCTTCTCTCTCTCTCTCTCTCTCTCATACACACACAAACACATACGCGCGCGCGCGCCCGCGCACTCACTCACTTCTTCTTGCAAGCATTGCACCTTCAGATGAGAATCTCTTCCTCTACTCTTCCATCCACTCCACTCCTTCAAAACACCACCGAGAAGCGAAAGAAAGAATTAATGAAGATGAATGAATCACTTATCGCACACCCTGTTCCCCCCCCCCCCCCGGCCCCCCCACCGCCACCTCCCCCCACCTCCTCTCTCTGCCTCGCCGAGATAGCGAAAGAGGTAGGCTTACTGAGCAGTAAGTAGGTATAGGTGTTTCCACAGTACCACGCAGAACACTGTGGTGCAGTGATTAGTGAGCCCCAACACCATTAAAAGCGTAGCACCCTGACCAAAATAAACACTCCTGATAGCCGAGCCCGGACCAACACAGCACCCCTCTACTTCAAACCAGTCTGCGAATG
>NC_134893.1:46714473-46721973 GCF_041734735.1 Babylonia areolata | reverse complement strand
GTCAGGATTAATTGACGATGCAACTGATAAATTATCATGTAAAAGCATATTCTGCTTTATACAGATTATTTTCATATAAAGATTTCCCATCAAAGTGGCTAAACTTCATCAAGAAAATTAAGATTAACAGCGGTTATGACTGTGTTTGGTTTTCACATACATTCCATAGTAAGGATTTCTTTTGTCGAAATATCACGCAAAGTCTAAAAGATATGTACATTCAGACATGGAGAAAATCGCTCGAAGACAGTACTGAATATATGTGCTATAGGAGCATCAAACCCAACTTTTGTCAAGAAAAATATATCTCACATCTTCCAGATACTTACATATATCCTCTGATAAAGTTTCGTTGCAGTAACCATCAACTGCAGATCGAAATAGGAAGAAGAGAAGGCGAAAACAGAGAAAACATTTGCAAGGAATGTAATATGGGTACTGTTGGGGATGAATTTCATTTTGTTTTAGAATTACCCCAAAATACTGTAATTCGAAATAAATTGATACCACATAAATATAAATAACGTATGCCAATGTTCGTTTTATGCAATTTATTCAGTGCTGGGAAGAAAACACAACTTAATCTAAGTAAATTCATAAAACTTGGAAAGGTTGTGTAACTTTTGTTACTTCGAAGCATACTTGTCAGTATGTTTAAGTTTGATTTGTTTTGTTGCAAATCATCATTAGCGCGCGCGCGTGTGTGCTTGTGTGGGTGTGCGTTTTTGCGTGTTTCGGAGACATCGTTGGACTGAAGTTGTGATTCAATGAGTATGCATTGTTATTGTATCCTCCACACCCCAAAGGGGGCAATAGGATTAAATTTCTTTCTTTAAAAAAAACGAAAACTTTTTCTCAACCTGAAGCAAATGATGTATTTCGGTGCATGCAATCAATTTTATTTTCTCTCAGCTATCAAGCAGAATAAAAATTCCGAACAAATCCGAGTTCTGTCAGAATGGTCGAGACCTAACAATGAATGAAAGAGACGGGATTGTTAGAGCAGACGACAGACAACAACGTCCTGTCGTTCCCCACAATACCCCTTTTCTGAACAAGGTGGACAAATACGAGGTGGACTTATCACAGACCGATTACTTCTCTTGATTGACCCAAATTTTTCTTCTTCTCTTTCTTTTCTTTTCTTTCTTTCTTTCGTGTTGTTTTGGTTTTATGTTGCAGTTTATCTGCAGTTGTTTCCTAAACTTTTCGAGAATTCAGCACTCATCATTACACGCTTATTAACTTCACTGCACATTTTCTGTTTTTGTGTTTTGCTGTTGCCAGTATTGTGCACCCACATGTCTAGAATTTCTCCTCTATCTGTATAAAGATAAAATGAAAATAAAATAAATATTTCAAATGTGTTATATATCTTGGATCGCGGTCTTGATCTGGTAGTCTGGTTCTCCTTTAGAGTTGTTAAGATATTTCAGACACACACACAGAATATAGACTCTACTGCTCCATAACACGCTCTAACACGCGGGGGGGGGGGGGGGGGGGGGGGGGAGTCAGCTGATCGGGATATCAAGAAATCTTTCACGTGAACAATAGAAAAATGCCCACAGTTGATAATGTGTAACTGGTATTGACACTGTATTGAAAGCAATATAGAGCAGTCAGTTATCCGGCTGCTTTGGGTTATGAGGGTGACGGAGTCCAGCCGTGTCAAATAAAAGTGAACACGCAGTAATATCCATAATCTTGAGAGAAATTGATTACTTATACAGCGCCTATCCTAAGTCAGAGACCAAGCTCTAAGCGCTTTAAGCGCGTTGGGTTACGCTGCTGGTCAGGCATCTGCTTGGCAGATGTGGTGTAGCGTATATGGATTTGTCCGAACGCAGTGACGCCTCCTTGAGATACTGAAACTGAAACTGCTCTAAGCGCTTTCCAAACACGGGGTCATTTGCACAACAGGCTGCCTACCTGGGTAGAGCCGACTGACGGCTGCCACTGGGCGCTCATCATTCGCTTCCTGTGTCATTCAATCAGATATCAGGCACGCACACATACACACTCAGACAGACATGTAAAATTTTACGTGTATGACTGTTTTGTTTATTTATCCCGGCATGTTGGCAGACTTACTTCGTTTTCGGGGGTGTGGATGCTAGGTATGTTTCCATAACCCACCGAACGCTGACCTGGATTACAGGATCTTTAACGTGCGTATTTGATCTTCTGCGTGCGTGTACACAGGAAGGGAGTTCAGGCACTAGCAGGTCTGCACATATGTTGACCTGGGAGATCGGAAAAATGTCCACCCTTTACCCACCAGGCGCCATCACCGAGATTCGAACCCGGGACCCTCAGATTGAAAGTCCAACGCTTTAATCATTCGTTATTGCACCCGTCAGAGAGAAACGCAGAACGCAGGAACGCAGGAAGTTTAATGCGGAGAGAGACAGGCAGAGTGAGAGAGAGAGAGAGAGAGAGAGAGAGAGAGAGGGAGAGAGAGACAGAGACAAAGACGGAGACGGAGACATGGAGAGGAGAGGAAGGGAACAGTAAAAGAACACGCGAATGTATGTGTGTGTGTGTGTGTGTGTGTGTGTGTGTGTGTGTGTGTGTGTGTGTGTGTGTGTGTGTGTGAGAGAGAGAGAGAGAGAGAGAGAGAGAGAGAGAGAGAGTATCTAACTCTGTGAGCTTATGTGTTTTCTGACCACCACCAGTGCCTGTTGCGAAAGACGGAACAAATCTTTCTCTTTCTTTCTTTTTTTTTTTGATCATCCAGACCATCTGCTTATCACCCAACTTCCTAATCCCAACAGTCCATGATGTTGGAAGCCCATCTAAACTTTCCCTTTCTCTCGATCTTGTGGGGGGGTACAACAATTCATGTATCGATACAACAAAACACTCTTTACCTCTACCCAATCTTTATCAGCTTTTTTATCAGCCGTATTATCATCTCCCCTTTCCCCCTTTCACCGTTAGAAATTCATTATTTTTCTGCACTTCGATCTTCGATAATTGTTATGAAGGTTTGCTTTGTGTGTGTGGATGGGGTGAGGGAGGTAGGAAAGGGGGGGGGGAGGGGGATTTGTGTGTGTGTGTGTGTGTGTGTGTGTGTGTGTGTGTGTGTGTGTGTGTGTGTGTGTGTTCGTTCCTTTGCTTAACGTCTATCCACATTTGTGATTTTGTGATGTGGTGGTGGTGGTGGTGGTGGTGGTGTGTGTGTTTGTGTGTGTGTGTGTGTGCATATGTGTGTGTGCGTGTGTGTGTATATGCGTGCATGTGTGTATATATATATATGTGTGTGTGTGCATGTGTGTGTGTGTGTTTGTGCACGCGCGCATGTGTGCGCGTGCGTGTGAATGTGTGTAAAATAAACACTCAACCCGTTGTCAGTGTCAGAGCCCACAGACCTCGAGTCTTCATTCGATCTGACAGGTGATTCCACTCCCACCTTATCACACCCCGAAATGGATTCACAGCTTGCACGTCGATAATAAGAGAGAGAGAGAGAGAGAGAGAGAGAGAGAGAGAGAGAGAGAGAGAGAGAGAGAGAGAGAGAGTGTGTGTGTGTGTGTGTGGAGGTGCGTGCTTGTATCCCCCCCCCTCCCCTCCCCTTCCTACTACCCTAAAGTTAACGTCTTTTCACTTTAAGTGATATTAGACGTATAGTATTAGTGTGTGCATGTTTGTATGCATGCTTGCATGATTTCAGGATGAATATGTGCGTGTTTGTTTGTTCGTTTGTGTGTGTGTGTGTGTGTGTGTGTGTGTGTGTGTGTGTGTGTGTGTGTGCTTTCATGCGTGTGTGTGTGTGTGTGTGTGTGTGTGTGTGTGTGTGTGTGTGTGTGTGTGTGTGTGTGGCACAGTGGGGTGGGCTTTGGAGGAGGGTGGTGGGCGGGCTCAGACGGACCTTAAGAGCTGAAGGAAGGATACGATCTGATGTGGGAGCTTGGAGCTGACAGTTATATGGAAAGTCAACATGAGGTCCTGGGACCAGATACAGCTAGCTGGTTTTAGGGGGAAAAAAAACCCCCGTCCGCCTTTATTACTGTTTACAAAGCAACCCTGTTTGTTTTGTATATGTGTGGGTGTGCTTTTCTTCATGCACGTGTTTGTGTGTGTGTGTGTGTGTGTGTGTGTGTGTGTGGATGTGGTGAGGTTGCTGGGTGGGAGGTGGGGGGGGATGGTATGTGTGTGTGTGTGTGTGTGTGTTGTGTTGTGTGTGTGTGTGTGTGTGTGTGTGCGTGCGTGCGTGTGTGTGTGTTGTGTTGTGTGTGTGACTGCATGTGTGACTGCGTGCGTGCGTGCGTGCGTGTGTGTGTGTGTGTGTGTGTGTGTATGTGTGTGTGTGTTGTGTTCTGTGTCTGTGTGTGACTGCATGTGTGACTGCGTGCGTGCGTGTGTCTTTATGTATGTGTTTATGTGCGTGTGTGTGTATGTGTGTGTGTGTGTCTGTGTGTCTGTGTGTGTCTGTGTCTGTGTGTGCATGCGTGCGCTTTGATATGGACACATTTGGTTTGATTTGTCTTGTTCATAAATCTTGATCATTGGAAGTGAACAGCCGGTCCAGATGCAGCTGGCATGAGAAAATCGTCCATCATTACTTCCGTTCACAAAGCAAACTTGAATATTTTGAGTCAGTGTGGGCTTGTTCGCGTTCATACGTGTGTGTGTGTGTGTGTGTGTGTGTGTGTGTGTGTGTGTGTGTGTGCATTTCTTTTTTTCTTGTTGATATTTTAAAGATATTTTTTGTTTCCACAATCATTTTGTTCAAACTTACCTTGCTCAACCAGTGATGTGTATCATATTTATTACCTTCGGAGATCAAAGTAAAGGCAACTATACATACATACACACAACACTTTCCCTCAGTCTGTGCTCGTTAGCCATGACAATGCTTTAGATTTTGTGGTCACGCTGAGCCGACCACTCGTGCTTGACACACCTTGTTGGCCTCCCCTGTATCCTTTTTTCAATCGACAGGCGAAAGTAGAAAGATAAATCAGTTATGATGTATTCCGTAATTTACTTTCATTTCTTTTTTTTCCCCACAATATAGTTCGAGGTCCTCCGCATTTCTTCCTAGAGATAAAAAACTCTAGGGAGAGCTGGATAGTACAAGGTCTTCAGAGAAGAAGCCTCCCGTCAGTTAAGTGTTTCGACCCTTCCAATGCTCTCTCTTCTACACCAACCTTTGCTGGCAGCAGCTTTGGCAAGTCTTTCGATTGTGATTTCCCCCCCCCCGCTATGATTGAGAACTCCACTAAAGTATGATTGATGTCTCTGGATCACTTGCTGTGGCGCTGTAAAGATTAAGTTGATGACCAGAGGACAAGAATCAAGGATTTGCGTGACAGATCACTTACATGGGGATCTGTCATCAGCAATGAAAGATCCAAACCAGAAAATTCTCCCAAAAGGATAGCTTTGCTAATTGAAATATGTAACTATACGGATGGAAGGACAGCGACATATCCATCAAACACAAAAGTAGACAACTTGCGTGCTCTGATATACCCACTTTTCCTACAATATGCATGCGAGACATGGACCCTCATGGCAGATTTCAAGCCATGAAGATAAGGCTAAATCGTAAGACACTAAAAAATCATATACATTGATGACATCACCAGCAAATAGCCACCAAACAGTAAATTTTACCAAACGAAGCTCTGCTGGCATCAGTTAAAAAAAAACAAAAGCACTTTGGTATGGCCACGTTATAAGATCAGTGGTCTTGCTTAAAGCAGTCCTCAAAGGAAGTGTTCAATGAGGGAGACGTAGGTAGTAGTAGGCCTCCTTCGGTCATGGCTGACAATGGATAGAGTATATCCGACCTAATGCCTAATTGGGCTGTCTGCTTGGACCAAGCAGCGTCGCCTGTGACTGTAGAGACCGATGCGAGAGAGACGTAGGGAAATACAGGAAAACGATGGACTGACGACAGCACTGTAGAATGGACAGGGACACCGTTAGAAGAGAGACCCCCAGACAATATTTGTATTTGCATTTCTTTTTATCACAACAGATTTCTCTGTGTGCAATTTGGGCTGCTCTCCCCAGGGAGAGCGCGTCGCTACACTACAGCGCCACCCCCCATTTTTTTCCTGCATGCAGTTTTATTTGTTTTTCCTATCGAAGTGGACTTTTCTACAGAATATTGCCAGGAACAACCCTGTTGTTGCCGTGGGTTCTTTTACGTGCGCTGTGCATGCTGCACACGGGACCTTGGTTTATCGTCTCATCCGAATGACTAGCGTCCAGACCACCACTCAAGGTCTAGTGGAGGGGGAGAAAATATCGGCGGCTGAGCCGTGATTCGAACCAGCGCGCTCAGATTCTCTCGCTTCCTAGGCGGACGCGTTACCTCTAGGCCATCACTCCGCATAACACACACACAACCGACGGATCTGGAAGAAAGCTGACCATTATTTTGTGCGGCGTCCCAGTGACTCTTCATTGATTTAATGGAGAAATAACAAAGATCAAGTGCCTGTATATATGAAGAGTCCAGAGGGGTGGAAACTGCGGGACACATCAGGCATATAATTATTATTTGGCTCTCCATTAGAGAGAACTTATCTAGTCTACGAAAGGGTTTTCACCGTCCTCTTGCTCTCTCTCTCTCTCTCTCTCTCTCTCTCTCTCTCTCTCTCACACACACACACACACACACACACACACACACACATATATATATATATATATATCTCCACGAAAATAACGCTATGGAGGAATGTTAGCAAAGTAATAAAAATAATTTCCTATTCAGAAAAAAAAACCGCGGATGATTTCATCCTGATCTTGTAACACACACACACGCACGCACACACACAACACACACACACACACACACACACACACACCGAAACGCAGTTGTATGTATGCCCAAAGTGACAGCTGAGTGAAAAGGAGATGTCTATCACTAAAGTCCCAAGATAACGACGTTGTTTCGGATGTTGTACCATTTCACTCTTCGCCTTCATTCCTCGCCAGCACTGTTATTGCGGCTGGCGGGGTTGTTTGTTTGTTGTGCGCGGAATTCAATCAGAAGGTAGCTGAAAACAGGTCGGAATGACTTAACCCAGATACTGTAAACCTCGGGACAGGTGGCTTCTGCGCTGCTGCTGCACAGCAGGCGTTGATTGCATCTGCCAAGTCTGGAACTATTTCTGTCGGTCTGCGAGACTATCCTATTTAGTTCTATTATTAACCAAGAGATACCTGCATTGGATCAGCCCCCTTCACCCTCCCCACCTCCCCACCACCCAACATCCCACCCCCTGCCCCCTGAACCTGTCCTGGACCGTTCAATAACGGTATGAGGGTGGTGGTTGTCTTTTGGGTGAGTCGGTAAACGCGAGGTCTCCATCTGTTGTACGCACATAAAAGAAGCCACGATACCAACTGAGTTGTGTCCTAGGCAGTACAATAAATCACAAAATAAGAATGTCGATCACCACAGAAGGAATAAAAAGCTAAAAACAAACAAACATAAAAAAAAAAATAAAAAAAAATAAAAAAAAGGAAGAAAAA
>NC_134893.1:46701973-46704473 GCF_041734735.1 Babylonia areolata | reverse complement strand
TGTCAGACGATTTAGAATCAAGTGAATTTTATATTTCGATATGACAAAGTAACAGGTAAATTCGTGTTTTCTCTCTGTACTAAAATAAAGACAAAAATAGCAAGTGGAAGAGGGACGTCATGCAATATAGATTATACTTATTATATATATATATATATATATATATAAATGGACTGATAGGTAAGACACCAAAATAAATAAAACTGACATTGGGAGGAGGGAGGGTGAAAGTGGACGGGGTTAAAGCGAAAGATACATGACCTTGTTTTTGGTTCTTCGGTCTACACGCTTATTTTTTCAATCTTTTCGCTCTCGTTGTTGTTTTGTGGTGGTTTTTGTGTGTGGGTTGTTTGTTTTCTAGATAGAGAAAGTGAGAGGGAAAGAGAGAGGTTAGAGAAGTGAAAGAGCGGGATGGAGAGAGAAATAGAGAGAGAGAGAGAGAGAGAGTAAGAGAGAGAGAGAGAGAGAGAGAGAGAGAGAGAGAGAGAGAGAGAGAGAGAGATAGACAGACAGACAGACAGGCACACACACTCTATGATTGTGAGTCATTGACATTGATGACTTCGTGTGCCTTCGTGTCTTCTTAACCTCCAATTTCATCTATCTATATATATATATATATATATATATATATATATATATATATAAAGATAAATAAAAAAAAAAGCAAACGAGCAATCAAAACAAAATCATAAGCTTGAGCCACAATCAATGGGGCAGTCTACAGACAACTCAACGCAATTTGTTAGACAAACAATATCTCTCTGTCTCTGTCTGTCTGTCTGTCTGTTTGTCTGTCTCTGTCTGTCTGTCTCTCTCTCTCTCGGTCTCTGATATAATTATTTTTTTTTACTTACAAATATGTCAGTCTCTCTCTCGCTCTCGCTCTCTCTCTCGACACAACCACACACCAACACACAGACAGAAATGCACACACGGAAGACAGATACACAAGCACAACGACAGACAGACCGACAGACACGCACGCACGCACGCACGCACGGACGCTCGCACACACACACACACACACACACACACACACACACACACACACACACATTTCTCTCCTCCCCCACCCCAACCCCACCCCCACCCTTCCCCCACGGGATCCCCTAATGCATGCACGAGATCTTAATTAAAAAACAAACTGCGACCAACGACACGACTGATACGACACGACGACATTTTGCATGCCTGTCCAACCGTGTCCCCAACCTGTGTACTGGCCATTGTGCGGTGAGGCGAAGCGAGACCAACATCCGCATCACACGTGGCTGTGACAGCATTGGGAGCTGATGGTGTGATAGTGTGACGGAGAGAGTTGTGTGAGGGGTGTCTATTAATTAGCATGTGAGCGAATGAATATCCAGCCAAAAAAAACCCCAAATAACACACACACACACACACACACACACACACACACACACACACACAACCCCCCCCCAAAAAAAAAAACCCCCTCCCCTCCCCTCCCTTAGTCCCTCTCAAACATCCGGCATACGAGGGTGGGGTGGGGAAGAGAGAGTGAGAGAGAGAGAGAGAGAGAGAGAGAGAGAGAGAGAGAGCAATGGAGGAAAGAGGAGAGGAGAGAGTGAGAGAAGAGGGGGAGAGGCAGATAGCCAGAGAGATAAAGAAGAAAAAAAAAGAAAAGAAATAGAAATAGAGGGACGGATTGAAAGTAGAGAGAGAGAGAGAGAGAGAGAGAGAGAGAGAGAGAGAGAGAGAGAGAGAGACAGAGACAGAGAGAGTGGGGGGAAGGGGAGGGGGTGGAGGTGGAGGGACAGTGACAGGCAGACAGACGGAGATAGAGAGCGTGTATGTATGTTTGTGTTGTTTGTTTCTTCATTTGTAAGAGCGCGTGCGTGCGTGCGTGTGTGCGTGCGCGCGCGAGTGTGTGTGTGTGTGTGTGTGTGTGTGTGTGTGTGTGTTTGTGCGTGCGGGCGAATGTGTGTGTGTGTGTGTGTGTGTGTGTGTTCTCACAGACACAGACACGCACACAGACACACGCGCAGACACACAGACACACAGACACAGACACAGACACACAGACACACACATCAATAAGCATACTAAAAGTCAACGAATACTCTGAAGAAGAACTGAGACTTTCTTTACTGCCTAAAAACACGGAAGAAAAAAACAACAACAAAACATTCCAATTGCGGGGTCGCCTCGTAGGGTACTGATAATGTCGTGTTTTTAAGAATATTTTTAGGGTGGTATTCGAGCCAGAGGATCTTGGAAGAAAAATAGGGTGATGAAAAGAGACGACAGAAAGAGAGAGAGAGAGAGAGAGAGAGAGAGAGAGAGAGAGAGAGAGAGAGAGAGAGAGAGAAAGAGAGGGGAGTGGGGAGGGAGGGGATGGAGAGGGAGGGTGGGATGGAGGGAAAGGGATATAATGGAAGAACAAAGGAAGAGATATATTATAAGGGTGTGTGTGTGTGTGTGTGTGTGTGTGTGTGTGTGTGTGTGTGTGTGTGGGAGGGGGGGAATACGAGAA
>NC_134893.1:46694473-46696973 GCF_041734735.1 Babylonia areolata | reverse complement strand
TATGCTGAATCAAACAGTAGGCCGGAGACGGCTGGAGACAAGTATGAACACTTACCGCCGGCATACATGGCGGGGAAAGCGAAAAATGACATGCGCACCATTCTCGGATAACAACTGGCTGGGAATTAGTGTGAACGTAACCTAAAACGAAACATCTGTCACTCGCCCACGATACCAGGAGGTAGTTTATTGATACATCTGGTCGTGAAGGATATCATCACCGGACTGTTTGCACGTTTTCGAGATGTCAGGGTTTTTCTCTGCTCGCTAGATCTTCCCCATATTTTTTTTTTTTTTTTTTTTTTTTTTTTTAGACATTTTTATCAGTGCAGTGTGATGATTTACGGAAGAGTCCGTTATCTTTCTGCCCTGGCAGGTGACTTCCTGAAATTTATACCCATGGTTATCTTATTTCACCGAACACACCACAAGCCACCATTTCCTTTCAATCTCAGACTCATGCGACAGGTACTTTTCCCGCCTGTTCCATATCTGTCGTGGTCTTATAGTCCGCATGCTGCGGTGCATCCTTAACTCACTCAGTACGGCCAGTCCTCTCTTCTCCTCTACACAGACCCCTCGGATGTCCAGTGGGTGTCTCAATGACCCAACCTTTAGCTTCCGTCTTCGGAATTGTGGTATTTTTTTGGTCAACATTCACCTCTTCAGTATAAGAGCCTTCCGCTTGCAATATTTTCATGATGGTAATTGGGGTGAAACGCTGTTAACGTCGTCTCTTTCGCCGTTCGTATGGAGAGAGTTAAACTGAAACTGAAACTGGATTAGCTGTTGTCAAAGAAAGGCACGTGTAGGGAAATGAACAGCTGGCTATGTTTCATCACAACAGAAGGTCAAAAATTGATGTCCTTGTCCTTGGCTTTGTGTTTCTGAACCCCCCCCCCCCCACTCCCCCCTCCCTTTCTCTTTCTTTCTTTGTCTGTCTGTTAGTCTCTCCACCTTTTTTTTTTCCTTCTGTGCTGTTTCTCCTTTTCTCTTATCTCTGTGTCTGCTTCTCTTTGTCCCATCTCTCTCTCTCTGTGATAATATATATATATATATATATATAATATTTATATATATACCTCCCTCTCTCTCTCTGTGATAATATATATATATATATATATATATATATATATATATATATATCGTTCTCCAAGTATCTTGTGCATCTTGTTTGCTTGTTGTTTGTGAGTCTGTGGCCCCTACACCCCACCCCCCCCTGCCCCCCGCACCCCCGTCTCTCTCTCTCTCTCTCTCTCTCTCTCTCTCTCTCTCACCCTTTCATTCTGCCTTTTATGAGGGCAGGATGAAAACACACTTTTTTCCTCAATAAAGAGAGATTTGTTCGTTCATTTGTTCTCTCTGTCTCTGTCTATCTGTCTGTCTCTCTTTCATCAGTTACGTCTTGTTATTAAATACCAATAACTGACATTATAACCCCATGCAACATGCCAGGTCAGCTTAATTTCTTTCGAGATTGTATATCGTGAACTGCATGCTTGAAAAGGTTTACATAATCTGTGCTGGAAGTCTGTGTTGTGTCTAACATTATCATTCTCCTTTCCTTCCATGCATGTCAGTTTCATTTTCAGTTTCAGTAGCTCAAGGAGGCGTCACTGCGTTCGGACAAATCCATATACGCTACACCACATCTGCCAAGCAGATGCCTGACCTGACCCAACGCGCTTAGTCAGGCCTTGAGAAAAAACAAAACAAAAACAAAACAAAACAAAAACAAAAACAAACAAACAAACAAAAAAAACCCAACAAAAAACCAAAAACAAAAAAACACAACTAAACAAAAAGCAAAACAAAACAACCTACTACTACTAATAATATGTATAAGACGCAAAAACTTGATGAAGTCAACTATAAGCGTACAAAATAAAATAAAATAAAATAAATAAATAAATAAGTAAATAAATGATAATAATATAATTAAAAAACAACAACTAAATGAATAAATGATGATAATAATAATAATAATGATAATAATAATAATGATAATAATAATAATAATAATAATAATAATAATAATAATAATAACAACAATAAGATAAATAAATAAATTAATTAATTAATTAAATAAATAAAAGAGACAACAATGATGATAAATAAGCAAATAAATGTAAAAAATGCAGACACACATTCACACATACACACACATATGCATAACAGATATGCGCTAAACATGCATTTTCACAGATATGAAAGCACAGTCAAATACACATAAACGTACATGAGCCCCAACACACACACACACACACACACACACACACACACACACACAGGCACACTTACTTGTACAAGCACACACACAAACGCCCATATCCCCCACCCCCAACCCCACACACATATATACAAAGATATATATATATATATATATATATATATATATATATATATATATATATATATATATATACATATATATGCACACCCGCACTTTCCAATATTCCGTTGCTCCCACAGTGTAGGCATGCATACACACACATACCTC
>NC_134893.1:46651973-46659473 GCF_041734735.1 Babylonia areolata | reverse complement strand
TCTATCTTTTCTGTATCATTCTCCTCTCCCCGCCCCTCTCTCCCTACCCCCCCTATCCCCACCCCACCCCACCCCACTTTTTTTTCTTTTTCTTTTTCTTTTTTTTTTAATCGTCGAATATCACTGATGGTGAAAAGACGCTAAACTAAAGAACGAACACACACACACACACACACACACACACACACACACACACACACACAGCCCCGGACAAAACCCAATTGGCCACTAACTAATCCTCCGTTTATTTAGCGAGCGTCACCAAGCTATCCATCGTCCTCCTAGTCATTTTCCTCACGTCCTGTCTGCGCCTCTTTTTGTTTTCTTCTTCTTAACTTCTTCTGTTCTTCACGTCTTGTCGTTTTTAGGTCTTGTAAGACCTAAGGGTGAAGTGTGGCAGTCAAGGTCTTTAGGTTCGTGTGTGTGTGTTTGTGTGTGTGTGTGTGTGTGTGTGTGTGTGTGTGTATGTGTGTGTGTGTGTATGTACGTGTGTGTGTATGTGTGTGTGTGTGTGTGTGTTTGCGTGCGTGCGTGCGTGTGTGTGTGTGTGTGTGTGTGTGTGTGTGTGTGTGTACGTGTGTGTGTGTGTTTGTGTGTGTGTGTGTGTGTGAGTGTGTGTGTGTGTGAGTGTGTGTGTGTGTGCGTGTGTGTGTGTGTACGTGTGTGTGTGGTTGTGTGTGTGTGCGTGCGCGCGCGCGCGCGTGTGTGTGTGTGCGTGTGTACGTGTGTACGTGTGTACGTGTGTGTGTGTGTGCATGAGCGCTTCTGTGTTGTGTGTAGGTGTATAAGCGCGCGCGCGCGCGCGCGCGTGTGTGTGTGTGTGTGTGTGTGCGTGCCAGCGCGTTTGTGCACGCGTATTTGCATGTTATGTGCTCTCTCTCTCTCTTTCTCTCTGTCTCTCTCTGTCTCTCCGTATCTCTGTCTGTCTGTCTGTCTGCCTGTCTCCCTCTCTCTCTCTCTCTCTGCTTTTTTCTTTTTTTTTTTCTTTCTTTTTCCATTTCCAAGCCTTGGGAATAAGACGACACGCGATTCGGATCAACGGTTTGACGAGGAGCAACAATTCTCTCTCCCCCCCCCCCCACCCCTCCTTCCCCCCCCCTGTCCCCCCCACCCCACCCCCCCCACCCCCATTTTATTCCCCTTCAGGCGCTTGGTGGTGGGAGTGTGACAAGCGGTGTGTGACACAGCATCAGCCACTCGACACGGCCCAATGGTGGTGGTGGGGGAGGAGGAGGGGGGGGGGGGTTGCTGCGTGTGTGTCGTGTGTGTGTGTGTGTGTGTGTGTGTGTGCCCTCAGTGTCGTTTCTCTAGCCACTGACTGCGCTGCACTCTCCCGCCATGATTTTTCCCTTAAGATGGAAATGAAAGGAAATATCAATAAAAGGAAATATCAACAACTACAACAACAACAACAAGGAAAAACCACAGAGGAAGCATGTTGAGAGCGAGATGGAGGGGGGTAGCGGCGGTGAGTGTGTGACAGATGACTGCTTTTTTTATGGGTCAGGTGTTCGTTAGTCAACTGGCCGGACGTGGATTTTTTTTTTCTCGCTTTAAAAACAATTTTCCTCTGTGTGTGTGTGTGTGTGTGTGTGTGTGTGTGTGTGTGTGTGTGTGTGTGTGTGTGTGTGTGTGTGTGTGTGTGTGTGTGTGTGTGTGTTGTGTGTGTGTGTGTGTGTGTGTGTGTGTGTGTGTGTGTGTGTGTGTGTTGTGTGTGTGTGTGTGTGTGTGTGTGTGTGTGTGTGTGTGTGTGTGTGGTGTGTGTGTGTGAGGGAGAGAGAGAGAGAGAGAGTGGGTGTGTGCTCTTTTAAGGAGAAAGCAGGGGTGAAAGAAAGAAAGAAAGAAAGAAAGAACGTTCGTCTACACGTGTGTCGAGTTTTCTGTGATGAATGAAAATGCTTCGCAAGCGTCGGGATCCGGCTTGAATATTATTACCATAAAATTCAGATAATGCTGTTGTTCTCTTTTTACCGTTGGCATGGTCGGTCAGACAAGATTATATACATATATACATGCATGTATGATTGTGTGTGCGACGTAGGATGGGCAGGTATAAATTGTGTGGTCTGAGACATACGTTGTTGATTTCGTCGTGTTTTTGTTTGGTTTTCTTTTAAACGCTGTATCAACATTTACAATTTGGTTTCAGTTTTACATCAGTTGAGTGAGACGTGAGTGAACTGCTTTATTTCACTTTGTTTTAATCAACCGTCCAACATTGTTTTGGGTTCTGTTTCGACTGATTTTAACTCTCTCCATACGAACGGTGAAAGAAACGAAGTTAACAGCGTTTCACCCCAATTACCATCATCAAAATATTGCAAGAGGAAGGCTCTTATACTGAAGATGTGAATGTTGACAAAGAATACCACAATTCTTACGACGGAAGCTAAAGGTTGGGTCGTTCAGACACCCACTGGACATCCGAGGGGTCTGTGTAGAGGAGAAGAGAGGACTGGCCGTACTGAGTGAGTTAAGAAGTGACGGGTGATGACACTGAAGCATGAACCCTTTATGGTTTGCTGGGTTATAAGCATCATGACTTGATTTTTGATTTGATGTAATGCTTCTTCATGGCACATATTGACGCGTGTTTTTTTTTATTTATTATTTTTTTAAAGGCAACATTAAGAATTCTTGTCGAGTTGTTTTTTTTTCAGGTATATGTACTTCTGTCTTCATTTAACCGGGTAAAATCGTGCTTTCAATTTCAGAGCTCTTGTTTAATAAATAATCATTGTTGGTCTTTTCTGTCACAGATATCTGGATACCGATTCCTTCTTACTGAGGAACAGTGATGTGTTTAGCCTGACTACAGACAACGCTGTGTGAAGAAACAGACGCAGAAAGACTATTGTTCGAACTGCTCTTGTGGAAACAGTCTGCTGACTTCAGTCACATCACCGAGAGTTGAAACTTCGTTAAAAAAAAAAAAAAAAAAAAAAAAAAAAATCAGGACTGATGTGACTCTTGTGAATTGATTCTTAGCCAGCTGTTTCCAGCGTCGGTGAGTTGCACGATGTTACTTTTTGTCACTTCACACTGTTGCTTTTTGATCGACTCTCTCTCTCTCTATCTGTGTGTGTGTGTGTGTGTGTGTGTGTGTGTGTGTGTGTGTGTTGTGTGTGTAGTGTGTGTGTGTGTGTGTGTGTGTGTGTGTGTGTGTGTGTGTGTTTGTGCGTGCATGTGTGTGTGTGTGTATGTGTGTGTGTGTATGAGTGTGTTTGTGCGTGCATGTGTGCGTATGTGTATGTGTGTATGTGTGTGTGTGTGTGTGTGTGTGTGTGTGTGTGTGTGTGTGTGTGTGTGCGTGTGTGCGAGCGCGCGTGCGTGCGTGTGTGTATTTGTGATCCTGAGTAATAAAAGTAGGGCTTTCGAATATCACTTTTAATCTGTATATTATACATCTGTCTGTCTGTATCTGTCTGTCTCTCAAAATGGGGGGTGGGGGTGGGGGGTTGGGGGGGGTGTCAAAACGGGATGTGTGGAGGAATAACGTAGAATCATGTCATGTCTTCTCCCCTGTCTTCAGGCGGACGGTAAAAAAAACACACAAAAAAACAACCCCCAAAACAGGTGACGCGAGGATTCGGTACTGCCTTAGAAACAAAGCGTCAAACTCGTCGTAGTCATGATAATCCCTCCTCACACCACCCGGCCCCCCCCCCCGCCCCCCACGCCCCCACCCCACCCCCCAAACCGCTCCCAGCCGACTCCCTCCACTCACCACTCGTCTCGCTGTCTGTCTGTCTGTCTGTCTGTCTGTTGTCCTCTTTCTTAAAAACAAAGACTGGAATCGATAAAGCACTTTGTGTATCTGGTCGTTTTTCTTGGTCATTGAGGACGAAGACCCCGGGGTTGAGAAACCCTTCGCTTTCTCGATTCGCTTTGTGTTGTTACCTGTGTCAGACGGGCGCAATAGCCCAGTGGTTAAAGCGTTGGACTGTCAATCTGAGGGTCCCGGGTTCGAATCACGGTGACGGCGCCTGGTGGGTAAAGGGTGGAGATTTTTACGATCTCCCAGGTCAACATATGTGCAGACCTGCTAGTGCCTGAACCCCCTTCGTGTGTATATGCAAGCAGAAGATCAAATACGCACGTTAAAGATCCTGTAATCCATGTCAGCGTTCGGTGGGTTATGGAAGCAAGAACATACCCAGCATGCACCCCCCCGAAAACGGAGTATGGCTGCCTACATGGCAGGGTAAAAACGGTCATACACGTAAAAGCCCACTCGTGTGCATACGAGTGAACGCAGAAGAAGAAGAAGAAGAAGTTACCTGTGTCAGTATTCCCTTCCGTAAGATGAGTACAGTACCATCCGTTTTGGGGAAGATATTTTTAGCACTCTTGTTCTGAAAAAAAAGGCAACAGATCCCTTAGCTTTTATGCGGCTATAGAAGCAGTCCAGTTATATTCACAGTGTCCAGGGCTCGGCACAGAACCAAGGGGCTTCCCCTCCCCAGTTATTACCCACTGACAAACGGGTAGAGAGAGGAAATTCCAGAAAATCGGAGTGCAGTGGTACCTTTCTTTACCAAGGAAGGACACAATTAACACTGCGCAGAAATCGGGCTTTGAACTCTTTACTACTCTCGTACCGTACGCCGTCAACGTTTTCATTCAACCAAGTTCAGATCATCTCAGTTCACGCAACAACTTTCATTAGTAACCTGTCGAAGTATTTTACGAAGGTTGTTTGAGCCCAGTCTCCACAAGCGTAGCCCTTCAACAACTGCTCGCTTTTTGGGTGTTTTTGTTTTGTTTTGTTTTGTTTTGTCTTGTTTTGTCTTGTCTTGTTTGTTGTTGTTTTTTCAGAAGGACGAGGTCGCTAATTATCTATTAACTTGCCCGAAAATTACCGGCAATTACGCAATTTCGTTCTTTTGTAGAGAAACGTGACAGGCAGCGTTCTGTTTTATGTCCTGAGTGGTCATTGATTCCATGCAGCAGCTTGCCGGCCGGCGCTGTGTCAACCCGTCATTCGAGTCCAGTAGTAGAGTGCTGGCCCAGTGGTAATGCGTCCGTCTAGCAAGTCAGCGTATCTGATCTGAGGGCACAGGTTCGAATCCTACACCCGTCAGAGTTTGTGCCCCTCCACTAGACCTTGATCTGAACGCTAGTTTTTCGAATAATTATAATAACAGCTGGATATTTATCAGTACTTTCCTCATTGCACAAAGCGCTTAACAGTCCACACACACACTCACGCATACGAAACACACTTAGTCCAACTCACAATCAATCATGCACAATAAACATATATGCGCATACAAACTCGTACATACAATACATACATACATATATACATACATGCATTCATCCATACATTCGACACACACACACACAATACAGCGTTAGAAATATACCTACACAATCAACTAACGACTTTCATGACTGAGAGAGGGTCTAGAGGAAATGCTGCTGGAAGAGGAGGAAAGTCTTGAGGTTAGATTGAAAGGAAGGCAGTGAGGGGCTGTGGCTCATGTTGGTGACTGAGGCAAAGAGTTCCATATTTGAACAGCAGATGACGGGCGCAATAGCCGAATGGTTAAAGCGTTGGACTCTCAATCTGAGGGTCCCGGGTTCGAATCACGGTGACGGCGCCTGGTGGGTAAAGGGTGAAGATTTTTACGATCTCCCAGGTCAACATATGTGCAGACCTGCTAGTGCCTGAACCCCCTTCGTGTGTATATGCAAGCAGAAGATCAAAAATTAATACGCACGTTAAAGATCCTGTAATCCATGTCAGCGTTCGGTGGGTTATGGAAACAAGAACACACCCAGCATGCACACCCCCGAAAGCGGAGTATGGCTGCCTACATGGCGGGTTAAAAACGGTCATACACGTAAAAGCCCACTCGCGTATATACGAGTGAACGTGGGAGCTGCAGCCCACGAACGCAGAAGAAGAAGAAGAAGAAGAGCAGATGATGAAAAGGCTCAAGACCACCGAGAGGTCCCATGTGCAGGTTGTCCCTGTCAAAGTTGTGTAGAAAAGCCCACTTTGAGAGAAAACCAAATGCACTTGCAGGCAGAAGAAAGAGGCGGTTGTGCTGCACTCTGGTAACGTGATTTCCCCGGGGAGAGCAGCCCGAATTTGTATCGTATTTGTATTATTTGCATAACTAATTTTTGTTGTTGTCACAACAGATTTCTCTGTGTGAAATCCGGGCTGCTCTCCCCAAGGAGAGCGTGTCCCTACACTGAAAGCGCCACCCATTTTTTCCCCTGCGTGCAGTTTTTTTTATGTTTTCCTATCGAAGTGGATTTTTCTACAGAATTTTGCCAGGGACAACTCTTTTCTTGCCGTGGGTTCTTTTACGTGCGCAAAGAGCAGCTGCACACGGGACCTCGGTTTATCGTCTCATCCGAATGACTAGCGTCCAGAGCTCCACTCAAGGTCTAGTGGAAGGAGAGAAAATACTGGCGACTCTGCCGGGATTCGAACCAGTGCGCTTAGATTCTCTTGCTTCCTAGGCGGACGCGTTACCTCTGGGCCATCACTCCACTGGTATGCCGTAGAATCTGAATTTCACACAGAGAAACCGAAAAAGTAGTACTGTACAATTAAATAACATCCGCTGTGTGTGATCTGGGGTGACCGAGTGCGCAGAATCACACACAACACAACCTGAGTCATTGCGCATCCTCTTTGTCTTTCTTTCTTTCTGGTTTAACTCACTCAGTACGGCCAGTCCTCTCTTCTCCTCTACACAGGCCCCTCGGATGTCCAGTGGGTGTCTCAAGGACCCCAACCTTTAGCTTCCGTCGTCAGAATTGTGGTATTCTTTGTCAACATTCACGTCTTCAGTATAAGAGCCTTCCGCTTGCAATATTTTGATGATGGTAATTGGGGTGAAACGCTGTTAACGTTGTCTCTTTCGCCGTTCGTATGGAAAGAGTTAAAGCCAAACTGGCCGCACGTGGCCATAGTTATCAGGGCAAAACATCTGTTAATGTCGATCACATAGAATCTGAAATCAAAATTTAAAATGTAATGAAAAGAAAATCAGACACATGTACATTATTCTTGCACATAAACCTGGAACATGCTTCTGACGTTGACCACCCGTCTTCTCTTTCGATAGAGGATGAACACACACACACACACACACACACACACACACACACACACACACACACACACACACACACACACACACACACACACACTCACACACACACACACACACACACACACACACACACACACACACACACTCACACACACACACACACACACACACACACACACACACACACACACACTCACACACACACACACACACACTCACACACAACACAAACCACAACATAAAGATGATTATGCACGTAATTCACAGCTAGGAGACCGACGTTTCTTGAGTTTCTGTTATGCATTCAGGTCGTTCACTAAATGAAGTGGCATTGAGTCTGGGTCTGTAACTTGTATATTATTAACTTCCACATCAAATCTTTAGGGCTGAGCAGAGAGCAGAGAAATTGCCAAGTATCAAA
>NC_134893.1:46644473-46646973 GCF_041734735.1 Babylonia areolata | reverse complement strand
AAGAAAGAAAAAGAAAGAAAGAAAGAAAAAAAAGGGTGGCGCTGTAGTGTAGCGACGCGCTCTCCCTGGGGATAACAGCGCGAATTTCACACAGAGAAATCTGTTGTGATAAAAAGAGAAATACAAATTCAAATTCAAATTCTAATTCTCTCTCTCTCTCTCTCTCTCTCTCACACACACACACACACACACAACCAACCAAATATGACACAAACGGCCCTGTCTAATTCTCATGACTCCCAATCCAAAATCCTGCTACCTCTTCTCCTTCTGTTCTAAAATACATGCCTTTTCATACCTTGAGTCCTGTTACCTGCAAGACACTCCCATGCCAAAATCGCCATGCTATATATATATATATATATATATATATATAAATTTTTTTTTTTTTTTTTTGGTTTTTTTTTGCTGCCCCATCATCTGCACTGTTTCAGTGGCATTACTCCCATGCCGCTCATTTAGGTTCCCCCATACACGGCCACACCCGAGTTCGTCCGTCACAGTTCCAGCGTCGGCAGTCCGCAGGGAACCATCGATATTAGGTCGCCAGGAGGCCACAAACCTGAGGAGACCCTGCACTGCTGCTGAGTCACTTCGGTGGTGTTCAGTGGTGCCTGTTCTGATTTAACGTACTGAGGACACCACCTATTAAGCCCCCTACTAACGACAATAATGGCTTAGTCGCGGAGCCATACTGAGTGGAGACCGCCACCACGTCCCTCAAACAACAGTCCCCCATGAATCTGCCTACACTGAAGACATTGACAGGACTCACCCCAAGCACGGAAGTGGAGGGGTATCGAAACTGAGGTCTCCATGAGATACATATCTCGTTAACCTGGCCTGAAAACACATCTGTACAAATCAGATTTCATGGTGTTGGCATGTGGTATTTCGCGCGTGTTTGTTTGTGTGTGTGTGTGTATGTGTGTGTGTGTGTGTGTGTGTGTGTGTGTGTGTGTGTGTGTGTGTGTGTGTGTGTGTGTGTGTGTGTGGTGTGTGTGTGTGTGTGTGTGTGTGTGTGTGTGTGTACGTACGCGGGCGCGCTTTGTCATTGACACATTTGATTTTTTACTTGTTCATAACTCTTGTGTAGTGCTCGCGGTGTTAATTCTTGTCCCCCCCCCCCCCCGCCATCCCCCCCCTCCCCGCACACACACACACACAGTGATGTTGATTGTATTGTTGTAGCGCTCTGGGCCCTGTGCGGTTGGAGGTAAAGTGCATTATATAAATGCCTCTATTGTGATTCTTGAATACGTGTTTGTAAAATGATATTCTTTATGACGGAGGAATTGATTACTTGCATTTGTTTTTGCTTTCCTCAGCGTGTCCCCCCCCCCCCACCCCCCTTCTTTTTTTTTTTTTTTTTTTTTTTTTTTTTAGCAAAACGTGAAATGTGAAGGTAAACAAACACAGGTAAATAACGTTTACGTCACGAAAAAAAAAAAAAAGAAAAAAAAAGAAAAAAGAAAAAGAAGAAGAAGATATTTTGACATTTAAACAACTAGTGGTTGTGTGTGTATGTGGGGAGGGGGGGGAGGGGGGGAGGTTGTGGGTGGATAGAATCTTTTTTTCTTTATTATATATATATATATATATATATATATATATATATATATATCAGAGACAGCATGAAGGAGCCATGTAATTTTTTTCTCTTTCAGAGAGAGAGAGAGAGAGAGTGAGAGAGCAATTCGCTGTGCATTGATTATCTGAATGTTGCTCCCTTTGTTGTCTGGTTAGATATCTCGGCAGCGTCAGGGAATCGATTATCCCCCGCGGTCTCCCCGAAAACGGAGTATGGCTGCCTACATGGCGCGGGGTTAAAAACGGTCATGCACGTAAAAGCCCCACTCATGTACATACGAGTGAACGTGGGAGTTGCAGCCCACGAACGAAGAAGAAGAAGAAGAAGAAGAAGAAGAACGAGGAAGAAGAAGATCCTCTATGTGGTTATTGATGTGGAGACACCACTTACAATTCTACAGGTATTCTCTATCTCAACAGGACATAAATCACTGTTCAGGAACTTCCCAAACCTACCCATAAAGGACCATATTAAGAATTACGAGGGAAAATATTGTCCAAAAAAAAACAAAAAAAAAACACAATGGTAATTAACGAATAACTACTAAACAAATGATCTTTGCGTCTAACGTTTGGTTGTATTTCTCTGCTGAAAGGAGACGGGTAATGGGAGATATATGTTTTATTGTATACAGAGAGAGAGAGGGACAGAGAGAGAGAGAGAGAGAGGGACAGAGAGAGAGAGAGAGGGGGGGACAGAGAGAGAGAGACACAGAGAGAGACAGAGAGACAGAGACAGAGAGACACAGAGAGACAGAGAGAGAGAGAGAGAAGCACAGAGAGAGAGATACGGATACGGATAATTTATTCATGTATAGGCCATTGCCCCTCATGAAGGGGTACATACACATGATCATGTAAGAAAAGCAACAAAAAAGCAACAAAAAATGAGCAGTCATATCATAAAGAA
>NC_134893.1:46629473-46639473 GCF_041734735.1 Babylonia areolata | reverse complement strand
CAGGACAGGACAGGGCGGGACAGGGCAGGACAGGGCAGGACAGGGCAGGACAGGACAGGACAGGACATGACAGGATAGGACAGGACAGGGTATGGTATGGTATGGTGTGGTAAGACAGGGCAGCGTACGGAAGGATAGGTAGAGGGTTATGCAGTGCTAGTTCTCTCCAAAGAGTGTAGAACGCGCACAATTCATCGGATCTAGACACGAGAGGCGCGTTTGAATAATGGATGTAATGGACGGCATTTTGAAGGAGGGACTAAAGGTAAAGACAGTTTTGAGAGAGACAGAGACAGACAGAGACAGACAGACAGACAGACAGACAGGTAGAAAGAAGGAAATAGAAAAAAAGAGGAAAAAACAGCGCCATCGTTTAATAAACATCACCCGCGCCGGCTTAGAATCGGAAGTGGATGTGATGGTAAATTGCAATGCGTTTATCCTTCATTCAGATTCGATGTTCGATCTGCAGCTTGGAATTTAACACACACACACACACACACACACACACACACACACACACACACACACACACCTTTAAAAATAGACAAAAATAAAACTGCTTCGCCACCTCCAAGCGCCAGCTGGAAATAAAGGCATAAATGAGAAAACGAACAGACGTGGTTTCGGGAGGAGAAATTGCACACACCCTGGGCCGCAATTGAATGCTGATTAGAGCTGTTATACAGGGTAAAAAGGATTGGATGTGAAATGTTTCCCGATTTGGAGTATAGGGAAAATCGAAGTGTGTGTGAGTGTGTGTGTGTGTGTGTGTGTGTGTGTGTGTGTGTGTGTGTGTGTGTGTGTGTGTGTGTGCGCGCGTGTGTCCGTACTTTTAGGAATGCAAAAAGAACCCACAATGGCTCATTAAGGAAGCTCCCTATCGTTTCTTGAAGAACCAAGTTCGAAACGAGAACTGAAGATGATGATAAATTGCCATGATGAAATTCTTTTTTTTTTTGGTTTTTTTTTTCATGTTCGCCCAGAATCACGGCAATTTTATAATTAAAAAACATTCCATGTTCAATCAAAGCAATATGTATTTTTTTTAAACTTAAAAACGTGAGAAAGTATGCACATGGAAAAGTGTCCCATTCACGCATCAATCGGTTTCTCATTTCAAGCTGTGACACCGGATAAAAATGGAACCGTCTCCGCAATGCTTTCAATATTGCTTGGTGAGGTGGAAATGATATTCTTTCTTTTTTTCTGCCTCTGCCTGCTTACCTGTCTGCCTCTCTGTCTTTCTGTGTATGTGCGCACGTGTATCGGAACAGAAAGGAAGTTGAAAACATTGACTCTAAAAATACATAGACAGCTCATTGGCCAGGAAAGCTGAAGCCAACTTGACGCCATATTGTTTCTCGTATCCGGCCGTCAGTCCGTTGGCAAGTCGTCTGCTAACTGGTGGTAGTTTCTGAACTGTAACCGTGTATCTTCGATGACATCGTGTTATGCTTGCCCCCACGACATGCCAAATGTTTTGTCTTGATTGAAATCAGCCAATGGTTTATCTACCAAAGTTATTACAGGAAAACAGTGCAGTGACACGTGGCGCAAACTTGCAGTGGAGGCACACACAGGAATGTCACCTTAACAAACGCTGCGAGCAAGTGAAAGGATGCCGTGAAGCCAGCTGAGCGCTCGGCCACACATATGAAGTTATTGCTTCGCGCTATACTGACATAAGAAGCAAAATGGCTGATTGAGCACTTCCGCTAGCTTCAGTTGGTAAAGGGGCTCAAAGAAGGCATGCGCTATCCATCTATTTTTAGACCAGTGGGGGGAAAAAAAGAAGAAAAAAAGAGAGAAAAAAAAAAGATTGAATGTTGGAAGTATGTTTCTCCAAGGAAAACAATACTCCGACTGTCTTCTTTAGGCAGTTGTTGCTTTTTTGGCGACGCAGGCGTCTCACCATTTACCTCCCCTGATTTTTTGTTTTGTTTTGTATTTTGTTGACAGCGAGGAGGAGGGGGAGAAATTTTGTTTAATGTCCGGTCACACATATCGGTGATTGAAGACAATTTGTTGGAGTATTATTAATGCATATTATTTTGAATATTATATTTTAGAAGAGGAGGGGGAGGGGAATGAATGGTGAGTTGGAGGAAAACGGGTATATGGGGTGGAGGGGGCGAGGGGGGGTGAAATTTGAAACAAACATATATCTAAATACAATCACAGAAAATTACTTAATGGACTTCACAAAAGAGAAGTCGCTAATCTAACACGCAAAATAACTGATAATGAATGTAAAAAGTCCAAAACATCAACATCAACGTTCTCAGTCACTTGTGATGACACACTTTCGTGCAGGTAAGGCTTCATCATATTGATTGATTGATTGATTGATTGACTGGTATGGATACTTATATAGCGCCTATCCTCGGTCGGAGACCAAGCTCTAAGCGCTTTACAAACACGGGGTCATTTACACAACAGGCTGCCTACCTGGGTAGAGCCGACTGACGGCTGCCATTGGGCGCTCATTATTCGTTTCCTGTGTCATTCAATCAGAGTTCAGGCACGCACACATACACACTCAGACAAACATGTAACATTATACGTGTATGACTGTTGTTGTTGCTTTTTATTTACCCCGCCATGTTGGCAGCCATACTCCGTTTTCGGGGGTGTGCATGCTGGGTATATTCTAGATTCCATGCGTATACACACGAAGGGGGTTCAGGCACTGGCAGGTCTGCACATATGTTGACCTGGAAGATCGGAAAAATCTCCACCCTTTACCCACCAGGTGCCACCGAGATTCGAACCCGAGACCCTCAGATTGAAAGTCCAACGCTTTAACCATTCGGCTATTACAGGTGTAAAAACAACAACAACAACAAAACAAAACAACAACATAAAAAAAATCAAAAAAATCACATGCTTAACAGTCACGTCACTAAAGAACATACACCTCACTCGAGAGCAATACTTTGTCCGTAATAAATTAAATTTTGTTGACAGCGATGAGGGGAGTAATCCGCTGTATTTTGGAAGGGGGCCTGGTCTGCTCTTTAAATTAACGTGCTTACTGGGCATTAGTTTCGCTTCCTTATCTTTGTAGTCTGGTGCTGGGTTGCTGGGGTTTTTTTTTGGTTTTGTTTTTGTCCTGTGCAGATGATGGAGCTGTAATATGAGTCTGGTCCCGTGTTGTCGTGTGTGTGTGTGTGTGTGTGTGTGTGTGTGTGTGTGTTCTCTGTCTCAACCAAATGTCTGCCTCTCCTCCTCCTCCCAACGGGACCGCTCTGTCTCTGTTGTAGTCTCCGTGTGTGTGTGTGTGTGTGTGTGTGTGTGTGTGTGTGTGTGTTTCTCTGTTTCTGTGTCTTTGTCTGTCTGTCTCTTTCTGTCTCTCTCTCTCTCTCTAGAAATCGGATCGTTGAATATAGGTTCAATATTTCATCATCATTATCACCATCGATGTCGTTTCTCTTTCATTCGTTCATTATAATGATTTGTTGCAGATTGAAAGTATGTTGATGCATTCACACATGTCATGAGGACCTCATAGCCAATGACATTAAAGTACTAAAGCGTCAACACCCCCCCCAAAAAAACAACAAAAAAAAACACACACACACACACACACAAAAACAAACCACAACAAAACACACACACGAAAAAAAACCAAAAAAAAAAAAAAACCGTCTCCCTATCTCTCTGTCTCTGTCTGTCTGTATGTCTGTCTGTCTCTCTGACGACGAGAATCAGTTCATTTGTCATGCATTCTATGGACATGTAAAACATGTTTTAACATCAGTTGTTTGCAACTTTGTCAGGAATGTTTTTGACCTTGTGGGCGAGTATTCAAAACAGTCAATGTAGATGTTAGATACAAAACATACAGAAACACACACACACACACACACAGAGGCACAGACATACAGACACAGAACACACACAGACACACACACACACACTATTTATAGAAGAAAAAAAAACACACACACACAAACAAAATGAAAATTAGTTTCTTACACGTTGGTAACGAACCATGTTTTTTTAATTTTTTTTTTAAAAGGTAACCATTTCTGAAAGTTCAAAGAAAAAATAAAAAAATAAAATCGATAACAATAAATGCAAAATTGTTCTTAATTCGTCTGAATCAGAGTATTTGAACAAAGTTGAATGAAATTGAAAGTACAGCGTCATATTGTTTTCATTCTTTTGCTTGCTTGTTCTCTTTCGTCCTCTTGAAAAAGAAAGTTTTGTAGACAACCTATTATAATGTGTGACGCGTGTGGTATATATATATATATATATATATATATATATATATATATATATATATATATATAGAGAGAGAGAGAGAGAGAGAGAGAGAGAGAGAGACAGAGAGCCCAAGGCCTTTCTATGACGTCAGACGTGAACTGTGTTAAAATCTCAGCTTACACTTTATCTCACAAGCGCGGGAGGCCGCGGGCCTTTGAGAAAATCAAATCACAAACAACAAGCGAACAACAACGGATGGACGCATGCACGCATTCACACGCACACGCACACCTACGTACACACACACACACCTACGTAGACACACACACACACACACACACATGCGTGCGCGCGCATGCACACACACACACACACACACACACACACAAACAAGAACACACACACATTCACACGCGCGCGCGCGGGCGCACGCACGCATACACACACACACACAAACAACAACAAGCACACGTACATACACAGACACACACTCACGTACACAGACACACACACACACACACGCGCGCGCGTGCGCGCGCGCACACACACACACATAATCATACCCGCCGCGCGGACACCTCCAGTCTCTTTCCCCAAGCCTTTCCTCCATCACAGACAGACAGACAGACAGACAGACAGACACAACCCCAGCGCACGTACACACACACACACACATAATCATACCCGCCGCGCGGACACCTCCAGTCTCTTTTCCCAAGCCCTTCCTCCATCACAGACAGACAGACAGACACAACCCCAGCGCACGTACACACACACACACACACACACACACACAGAAAAGAAACATTCTTATTAAGACATAGGCTCCTTGAGGCCTTTCTATGCATGGCATTGTGAATAGGGTCGTGATGACTTATACAAGATGATGACAATCTAGGAGACACGTGTGTCAAAGCGAGGTGTACGTTAAAGCCTGAACCGGACTATAAATGGCGGGCGATTTGAATCAAGCCAGTTTCTCACCAGAGTCTGACACTGTGACGTCGGTGAAGGTTTATTCAAAATAAAAGCCTAATAAAGCTACGGTTTGGCTTCATTTATGGCAGAGAGCGAGATTTGCCTAGCAGCTTCCAATCTAGACCTGAATTGACTTTGGAAAGTACAAAATGTGTCAGCTACACGTAATACAAAATTTGAATGCAGAGAAAAGGGGCGGAGCTAGAGCTGTTTGTGTTTGCGCTAGACGTGTCTGTCAGATAAAAATAGCACCAGCACGTGGTACTGTCCGGTGAGAATTGGAAAGCATGCAGACAGCCCCTCGACGTTGGCAACGGTAAACGACCACATTGTGTGGCAGGAGTACACGGATATCTTTCTCCGCTAACAGTGAGTCGGTCTTTGTTTTGCTTTCACCTCCCACATGTTTACATTTCTACCGGACACGTGCTCGCGCTTTTTATAGATAAACTCCGCCCCTTTCCCTTTTATGGATAGGCTCTAGTGCGCATGTGCAACCGAAACCTTGCTCTCAGGAGTTAAGACTTTAACTGATCTGCCTCCCCTCCCCTGGCCCTTCCTCAAAGAGCCCCCCTACTCCACCCCTCTGTTGCCCCCTCCCCCGCCCTCCCTCCACCTCCCGAGTCGTTAATTGTCACAATCCGCTGTGTGCCGTGACCAGTGCGTTCGTGGGCACTGTCCATAGAATGAGAGGCTGCTGCCCGTCGAGACACCAGGACCTCAAAGACAACCAGGACTTCGCCCTTAAGAACCGCAATTGAACAGCCGGGACCTCACACTCTTCAGTCGACGAAGACTTCCTCCTTGCATCAGCATATGAACAGCCTGGACATCACCCCCTCTACAGAGAGCCAGAACTCTCCCATTGGAAAATTAGATGAACAGATGGTGACATCATCCCTCTTCAGATATTCAGGACTCCTCCCTATGGAAAGCCAGATGAACAGCCAGTACATCACTCCTCTTACAGACAACCAGGACTCCCCCCTTGGAACTACAGATGAACAGCCAGGACATAACCCCTCTTACAGACAACCATGACTTTCCCCTGGGAAAGCTATACGAAGAGCCGGGACATCACCCCTCTGCAGACAGCTCCTTTGGAAAATTAGATGAACAGCTGGTGACATCATCTCTCTACAAATAACCAGGACTCCCCCTTGGAACTCCAGATGAACAGCCAGGACCTCACCTCCCCACAGACAACCAGGACTCCCCCTTGGAACTACAGATGAACAGCCAGGACCTCACCTCTCCACAGACAACCAGGACTCCCCCTTGGAACTACAGATGAACAGCCAGAACATCACTCCTCTTACAGACAACCAGGAATTTCCCCTTGGAAAGCTAGACAAGGAGCCGGGACATCATCCCTCTAAAGACAGCCCCCTTTCAAAATTAGATGAACAACTGGTGACATCATCTCTCTACAAATAACCAGGACTCCCCCTTGGAACTCCAGATGAACAGCCAGGACTCCACCCCTCTACAGACATCCAGGACTCCGTCTTGGAACTACAGATAAACAGCCAGGACCTCACCTCTCCACAGACAACCAGGACTCCCCCTTGGAACGCCAGATGAACAGCCAGGACTCCACCCCTCTACAGACATCCAGGACTCCGTCTTGGAACTAGAGACAAACAGCCAGGACCTCACCTCTCCAGACAACCAGGACTTCCCCTTGGAACGCCAGATGAACAGCCAGTACATCACTCCTCTTACAGACAACCAAGACTTACCCCTTTGAAATCCAGATGAACAGCCGGGACGTCACCCCTCTATAGACAGCCAAGACTTCCCCCTGGATCGACAGATGGACCTCAAAGCCGGACAGACACCCAGGACTCCACGCCCTCAAACAACGAAACCTTCATGACACCAGGACTCCAGCAGTGAGCAGCTTGATGGGAGGGATGGGTTTGGGTTGACTTGTTAGAGAGGCAGAGAAGTTATGTTGCAGCAGCGAGGATGGTTGCAGAAAAGACTGAGGAACTTTCTGTTTGTTGAGTTGTATTTATTTTTTGCCTGTGCATATTGTTTCACTATAAATATGATGTCTTTTCTATTGTTTCTCTACTTCCGCGTGAATCTGTGTCTGTTTGTGTATCTTTTCCTATTTCCGTCTCTCTCTCTCTCTCTCTCTCTCTCTCTCTCTCTCTCTCTCTCTCTCTCTCTCATGCACACGGAAACACTCACTCCCAAGCACCCACAATCACCGACTTGTTGACAATCTGTGCTGCAGCTGTTGTTGCTCGTTTTTTTTTCCTAAAGTTAAACCACTGGATAGCACTAGCAGTGTTGACAGTATTATTCCATTGATGGTAGTGGCACTACTCTGCTACTGACTCTTTATTATTATCATTACCATCCGCCTCCTCGGCATCATCGTCATTTTGTTTCGTTTTAATCACCAACGCTACTTCGATTATAAGCGTTCATGTGTCGTTGTTATTACGGGACGCCGATACCAATGTGTGCATGTGAACCACATCACAACAGGCCAGAAACACAGCAGCACACACAATAAAAACGTGAACTGACCTTCCTGTGCATATCCCATCCTTCCTTCACGTGTCCATATACCACACGCAGTGAAGAGAGAGGGAAGGAGAGACAGAGAGAGACAGAGACAGGGACAGAGAGACGGACAGACAGACAGACAGAGAAGAACGGAGTATGTGCTATTCCTAGCTGTAACCCACAGGACAGCGCTGTTGAAAACATCATGTATCAGAACAAGAGTTCTAAGCATTACATTTCCTGAAGTGCCTTGACACGTCGTCTACCTGATTCTTAGCACCCTTTCGTCATCGCAAAAAAAAAAAGTCCGAAAGGTGAAAAAAATATAACAGAGCGGAAAAACAAGCTGACTTCCAGTTGATAAAAACAACAACACAAAACACATGTTGAGATGAATGAAATGAAGACATTCTCTTAGAAAGCTTGTTCATGTCCTGAGCGATGTGCTTCACGATTCTAGGGCGGTTTGTATCGAACGGTGTTTTGACAAAGTGTTTCAGAAATGATCCAACCACAGCCTCCCTCACTCCTCCCCACCCTCACCCACCGCCCCATGCGCGAGCTTACGCACAGGAATCGACTCGAACTGAAACAAAATGATCCTCCTAATTTAAAACACCAATACCAACACACCACCAAAAGATGGCCAACGGCCAAGTTCGACGTTAACGATTCTTCATTATTTTCTAGTGGACAGCTCCAGAGATATGGAATAGTGCGCCAATTTAAAATTTCCATCAGCTATGAGACATAGATCAGGGCGATGGGTCCACTTCAAACACGACAAAATTGTAACAGATGTTGTAACTTTCCTGTGTGACGCATTTTGAGCCTTGTGTGATGTATAGATGTGTGAATTGAAACACACACACACACACACACACACACACACACAACAAAAACAAAACCAATATCAACAACAAACAACAGCAACAAAAACAAAAATATAAAAAAACGCCAACTATAATCCAGTGCGGACCCCAATGGCGCACTTCTTTGCCGAAGCCATAAAAACCCAAAACGCTTGATTCGTGCTTCCGTCAGCTTAGTTTTCTTTTCTTTTCTTTTCTTTTTTTTCTTTTTCTTTTAACTGATTAAACAACCGGTCTTTTTTTTCTGTTTGTCCTGACCCAGTATGCATCACAGGCTTCCAGTTCGTTCACTTAGTTCTCAGCCGGTTTAATTGATTGATTGATTGATGTGGATACTTATATAGCGCCTATCCTCGGTCAGAGACCAAGCTCTAAGCGCTTTACATACACGGGGACATTTGCACCACAGGCTGCCTACCTGGGTAGAGCCGACTGATGGCTGCCACTGGGCGCTCATCATTCGTTTCCTGTGTCATTCAATCAGATTTCAGACACACACTCAGACAGACATGTAACATTTTACGTGTATGACATTTTTTTTTTTTTTAACCCCACCATGTAGGCAGCCATACTCCGTTTTCGGGGGTGTGCATGCTGGGTATATTCTTGTTTCCATAACCCACCGAACGCTGACATGGATTACAGGATCTTTAACGTGCGTATTTGATCTTCTGCGTGCGCATACACACCAAGGGGGTTCAGGCACTAGCAGGTCTGCACATATGTTGACCTGGGAGATCGTAAAAATCTCCACCCTTTACCCACCAGGTGCACCGAGATTCGAACCCAGGACCCTCAGATTGAAAGTCCAGCGCTTTAACCATTCGGCTATTGCACCCGTCTAATTAAAAGATAGATGTAGATCTTGCTCAGGGGGACAGACGGAGACGGAAATCTACCGCACTCCCTATTAAGACGACTGGCAGAGTGGTCAGCAGCCAAGGACACTGGATCTCCTGGTCAGTCACCGACTGCGACTGAAAAAACTGACCTTCTGTTTGTCCATACCTTCTTCTTCTTCTGCGTTCACTCGTATGCACACGAGTGGGCTTTTACGTGTATGACCGTTTTTACCCCGCCATGTAGGCAGCCATACTCCGTTTTCGGGGGTGTGCATGCTGGGTATGTTCTTGTTTCCATAACCCACTGAACGCTGACATGGATTACAGGATCTTTAACGTGCGTATTTGATCTTCTGCTTGCATATACACACGAAGGGGGTTCAGGCACTGGCAGGTCTGCACATATGTTGACCTTGGAGATCGTAAAAATCTCCACCCTTTACCCACCAGGGGCCGTCACCGTGATTCGAACCCGGGACCCTCAGATTGACAGTCCAACGCTTTAACCACTCGGCTATTGCGCCTGTATGTTTGTCCATACCGAAATGCGCGAGTATGGGACAACTTGGG
>NC_134893.1:46616973-46624473 GCF_041734735.1 Babylonia areolata | reverse complement strand
GGGAAGGAGAGAGAGATAGAGAGGGAGGGAGGGAGGGAGAGAGAAAGAGTGAGAGAGGAGGGAGAGAGAGAGAGAGGGAGAGAGAGGGGGAGGGATGGAGAGAGAGAGAGAGGGAGGGAGTGATAGAGAGACAGAGAGAGAGAGGAGGGAGGGAGTGAGAGAGGGTGGAAGAGAGAGGGAGAGAGAGAGAGAGAGAGAGAGAGAGAGAGAGAGAGAGAGAGAGAGAAGAAGAAGAAGAAGAAGAAGAAGAAGAAGAAGGAGTCGAAATTAAGTTGGCTTCAGTCGATGTTGGAAATCAAATGAAAAGAAAACCTTTTACTTCCTCTTCTTCTGCCTCTTCTTCGTCTGCTTCTTCTGTCGCTGCTCTTTCCCACAACAACTGAGAAAAACCAACAAAAAAAAATCACCCCAAAGCATACCTGGGATGGAATATCACAGAAAAAAAGCTCTTTATGGAAATCAACAGTTGAATGTTCTTGCAAGATGTTACATAAATCCCAGCCCGCCAACTGTGGAAATTTTCGCCTTTCTTGTGGAATTAACGGGGTAAGACATGTATAACTTATATTCCTCCCTCATATACCATCCTCCTCCTTTAAAAAAAAAAACAGAACCAGAAAAAACCACCAAAACAAACAAAAAAACCAAAAAAACAAACAAACAAAAAAAAAAACCCGAAAAAAAGGTGGGTGAGGTCGGGAGGGGGGTTGTGAAAAAACTGGATCAATGTTCTCAGGATAAAAAAAAAAAACATGTGACAAATTTGTGTGACCTTCAAATATCGGTTTTCTTTTTTCTTTTCTTTCTTTATTTCCACTCTACTTTTTTGACTCACTTGTGTAAACAAAGTGAGTCTATGTTTTAACCCGGTGTTCGGTTCTCTCTCTCTCTCTCTCTCTCTCTCTCTCTGTGTGTGTGTGTGTGTGTGTGTGTGTGTGTATGTGTGTTTGTGTGTTTGTGTGTGTGTCTGTGTGTCCGTGGTAAACTTTAACATTGCCATTTTCTCTGCAAAGACTTCAATTGACACCAAATTTGGCATAAAAATAGTAAAGATTCAGTTCTTTCCAGTCATCTTGTTTAAAACAATATTGCTTAAAATCAATACTACGACTGGACTTTATAGATCTATTGGCTGAGCCCTGAAGGTCATGGGCAAAACTCAGTTGCGAACACATATTTATACTTATTCAAAGCACGTGCTCATATTCCTTGTGAACGCGAAGGTCGCCATTTTCTTTCAAGTAGTTGACCTGCCTGTTCAATCCTATATTCAATCAACAATACATGATAACATGTGATGGAAAGTTGGAGAAGGAGACCTTAACGCCTCATCACTTACTGGATTATGCCCCAAACTGCCATAAAAATATCAACAAAATCAGTCAGAATTCACAGTTAAAAATAATAAACCATGAGAGTTAATACCCTTGATGAAATGTAAAAATTTCCAGTCTTGACTTTTCTTAAAATGAAGTACTTTTCACTTCATACGACGTTTAGAAGTACTTGTACTTGGCTCTACATGCTATTATTTAACAAAATACTCAATTTTCATATCAACTTTAAAACTATAAAACTAGATTGAACATAAAAGAGAAATTGAATCGACCGTGTCGTACATTCCTGGCGGGTGTAGCTAAACTTGTACATCTATCAAGATCCAGAGAAAACGGATAAATGTTGCAGTGTGATTGCAGCGATAGCCACGTCTCATTTACCGCGAACTTAAAAATAATTTTTAATTGACCTTAAAGATTTTTTGAATGCCCAGGATACACTAGAATAATATGATTTAAACAGCGTTCTCACTGCGAATACCGCAATCGGTTTATCACCCTTTAAAAAAAATATGTTTAAACGTTAAATTTTTGAACGTCAGTTAAGGAGCCACGATTGTGTATTGGGTAAGACAGTTTCTTCTCACCCGAACGCGCGGGGTTCGAATCTGCTGTTAGGACTTTTTTTTCCTTTTTCTTTTAACCCGAAGCTTTATAATAACAAATACAGAATACATTTTAACTATTAGATTTTTTTAAAAGTGTATCACAAGTGAGTCTTGAAGGCCTTGCCTCTCTTGTTCGTTTGTTTTTCTACGTAATTCTTAATTCTGTTTGTTCTTTTTCTGCCTTGCCTTGAGTGGTTGACATCACAATATTCCGCGTGAATTGCCTACGTGTCGTAGTAACTGCAATTTGGGAGGGGACGAATCTCAATTCATTATGGAATGCCCGAATTTTAATTAAAGATCTTTGTGATGGGTTCATACCCCAAACATATTTGAGTCCAAAATCCGTTTTTAATGCTTTAGAATTTGTTGAAAGCAGGCAGGAGAGTGTGGTTTGAAATTGGGGAAATTCAACACACACACACACACACACACACACACACACACGCACCAAATTTTGTACAGTGCTTAAAGCTTGGACTCCGACCGAGGATAGGCGCTATATATAAGTATCCATGTCAAATCAAAATAATGGCACGCAGGCTGGTGGTGTTCTTGTCTCTCTCAATATGGCCTGAGTCTTGCTATAGCAGCTGCTGTTATTGCGATCCTTGCCACGACCTCAGGATTCGAACCTTCATCTAATGTCATGGAGCCAAGGTGACAATAATAGCCTATGTGCAGGGCGACAATTATAGATGCCGCAACAAGAGGCTCTGTTACGGCGTACGTGCGCCAGTTTAACGGCTGACCATATTTATGCCCACACACCTACCAGCTTCGTCAGGGCATAGAGATCTTGTTGGCTCAGAGCTATTGTCTAAAAGTATATAACTGAAATATGATTTTCTCGTGTCAGAGAACAGAAAACAGCCCGCAAAACAGATTGGGAAGTCTGTTCTAAAACTGTTTGCAACAAAGATCGCGACATTGTCTTTAACATCGGCGGGCAGATTTTGGTTTTTAAACACCAAAGCCTGGCACACTGAGTCAGCATGAGACAGAACGTGAGTGCGAGCCAGAGAGCAAGACACAAAGACAAGTGGAGTAAAGGGGAGAGAGAGAGGATGATAAGCAAACACAGACAGACACACAAACACACACACATAAACAAACATGTACACACAAACACACAGACACAGACACACGTCTAATATTACTAAACAATGAAAAGACGTTAACTAAACACACACACACACACACTCACACACACTCACACTCACACGCGCGCGCGAGCGCGCATTAATGTGACTGACCAACCAACCAACCAAACAAACAACTCTCTCTCTCACTTACACATACACACACACACACAGACACACACACACACACACGTGCACACAAACACATACACACACATGCACACACACACGCGTGCGCGCACAGGCACACGTACATACTAAACACACACACACACACACACACACACACACAAACACACACGTACACGTACATTCAAACAATACGCGATGCATCAGTATATATCGGGTAACGTACCATTCCTTTAAATTCTTGCGGGAGAAACTGTCCTAACAAGTCACCCAAGAAAATAATATTAATGCCAGTAGTTTTATCTCTGCTTGCACAGCTTAGATTTAACCTCAAACATGTCAAGGTTCACCTAGTACTAAGAGGAACGTTACTTGAACTGGAATCAGACGTTTGAGGCCTGTGAAGGCCTATTCGTCGTTCAATTAGATACAGTATACCAGCATGCGTGGCCTAATGAAAGCATACTGGATCATAAATACTTGGAGAGTTGGCCCAATGAGCGTCTAACCTAGTCTTGAAAGATGATATGGTTGGGGCAGTCACAACACTGTCTGGCAAACCGTTCCATTTATTAACGACTCGCTCATTAGTCCAGCCTCCGGCGAAATCAATTTCAGAATAAAAAATTCAGAAGTAAAAATAAATTAGTTATTGATAAATTACAGTCATTTGAAAAGTAAGAACATTAACCATATCATTGTTTGGATATTTACGCGGAGAACGACCGCTTTAAAAAAAAAAAAAAATTTTAAACAAATGTCTGTCATGTTTGTTTTCAGGAAGCCACACTGAAAATGAAGAGGTGACTTTTCAAAATGAGCACAGGTTGAGACTCTGATAACGTGAAAGATGCTCAAACATTCCCCACGAAACGATACGAAAAAAAGGACGATAATGACAAAAGATGAGAAAAAAAATGTGAAGAATTTTTTTGTTCTTTAATTAAAAACAAACGAAAGGCATCGTATTTATTTGGACCCAACCCTTTTCCAAAACATATAAAATCTGTTCAGTCATGACAGAGACTGTCATAGGGAAATACAGGCCTGCAAAACTTTTCAAAATATGTAAAGGTTCACAGTCAGAGCATTTTGGCTCCACAAAACGTCCAAAACTATATGAATAGTAACAGTTAGGCGAGGGGGTTAAAACGGAACTGTAGGCTCGTAAAAACTGTCCAGCAGACATATACACCGAGTCTATCAGATAACAGCCAAGATTTCTAATCCGCAGCTCTCCACGTTCAGCATGGCAGCTTTGAGGGTCAGATATCTCCGAACCGGCAGCTGCTCTGTTGTCTTTACAGAGGCTCTGTTACGGCGTGTGAGACAGTTAGGCTGACCATAAGCTCCACACCTACAGGCTTCGTCAGGGCATAGAGATCGTTACGGCTCAGAGCTGACACACCTGGTGCGTGTTATGACTGTGTGGAAGCAGTCTTTAAGAGCTTTGTTTCGAATATTATGGATTTCGTATTATTATTTTTGTTTTCCACCAAAACACCATCAGCAAGAATAGGTGGGATGGATTAAAGGTAGATTCTACAACAGGTGGGATGGATTAAAGGTAGATTCTGTGACGCGGCATACTGTACAAGGTGTATTGGTTTTGGGAACACTAAAAACAAAATAATTTAATGCGATGGCGATACAATCAACTGACATGGTCTCACAAGGTTCCATAAACCATTCTGTATACTCCTTTACCCAGTTAAGGAACGAAAAGAAGAAGAAGAAAAAGAAGAAGAAGGAAAAAAACAAAACAAAACAAAAAACCTGTCCAACGCGGCTCTTATCAACAGTGGGGTAAAAAAAACAAAAAAACAAATCTTAATCAGTTTTGGTAAACATAATATTCCTTTTACAAAATCAAACAAGTAGGTAAAAACATAGAACGTGGACCCTGCAGAAAAAGAAATCAGACAAACGAAGACTTTTTTTTTGAAAGATTGCTTGACATTATTAACCTTCGACATGAAACTGGGGTGAATGTAAATAAATACCCAAAAAACATCAAACAGAGACAGAGTAAAAGAAAACGGAAATCAATTTCCTGTCGTATCTTGCGCAGAATCGTTAAGAAAGCAAAGCGATGTTATTTTTGATAGATTACATGGTCAGCCTACAGTTTGATCCTATGAGTTGGGATTGTTATTGTAGCAGTGATGTGAAGATGCACCAGCCACTTCAAAAGAAGTAGATTTGGAAGTGCTGCTTGAAAATCCCAAAATTTGACATAACCATTTTCACTCTCGTGTTTTACGAAAAACGAATATTATGCCCATGCAGCCCACGACCAAACTGATGCAACCTGTATTGTTTGCAATGAAAACCACAAACACAAATCATGCTAGCATTTCTTACCTCGGACTTTAGAAAACAGACCTCGTTGCAGACGAAACAACCGTTTCCAAAGTTCTAACCGGGAGAAGCGAAAGAGTGACAGAACATCAAAATCTTTGTTTTCAACGTCACAAAGTCCATGCAATTCTTCACCTTGATCTTTATATGACATGTTGACAGGCATCCACTTCTGGCATAAAACGTTAACAGTTGAAAAGGAGAGTGCAAACACACACACACACAAACACACACACAGAAATGGATGAACAAAGAACCCAAAAAGACTCATAATGTTGGTAGTGCAACCGTCTGAGGCTGTCAGCGGAAAACAACTGCTCACCACTGCAAGACCAGACCATGACCACGTCAGTGAACAAGTGTTCACCTCACTGTCACAGCACTGCGAGGAAAGTGACTGTTAGTCCCACGCTGTTTTGTTGTTGTTGTTTGACAATCCCACGCTTTCTCTCACACACACTTTCTCTCAGAGCTGAGCCCCGGTATCTCCATATTTCTCCTCTCCTTCCGTCTCTCCACTGGTTGCCTGTTTCTGATCAATACACCATAAGCTATCCACTGACTTTTTTCTTGCAGTCAGCGGGTCTGACCCAAAGTATCTTTCTGAAATTCCTCCCATTATTATCTATACTCCGAGTTGCCAACCCTGTTCTTCTTCTGATACTTGACTTCTCAGGATACCTCACGTCAGAAGTAAGACCTATATTTTTTTTTTACCATTTTCATTTCAATCGCCAAAAACGTGGAACACACTCCCTGAAAACCTCCGACATTCTGACTCCCTCACTTCTTTCAAATCTGGTTTCAAAACTCACCTCTTCCCTCAGCAGTAAGTTTCGTTGTGACAGGTCCACTCCTTTGGGAGTTTTCCTTCTCTTGGAAGGACTGCCTACTGAGGCTATCAGACTCCATCTGCCCGGGTTTGAAATCAGAGTTGTCCTTCTCCTAGACTATGTGGGTCCACGGCACCTTATTCCATATCATTTGGTGCAACCCCCAAAGGGAGGGCTCCCCCATCCGCCACCTGGGGGGCGCGCCCCTACGCCGTATAGTCCCAACGTGAGGAATTAACTGGAATGAACATTAAAGAAAAATGGATCGAAGGGTTTCTTTCAGTTTCCGTCAGCCTGTTGTCAGAGTGGTTTGTGCAGATCTATACATGTTGCAGTGTGCCTGAGGCAATGTCAACGTCTTCTTTACGGCCGAATTAAAATAATTTCTTAAATAATCGAGATGTGTCAAGAAAACATTATTTAAATGGTGTTATTACCTCAAATACAATTATATTTTATTGCGCTAAAAAGACCCATAGTATTTGGTCGACCAGTGACGTCAGATGTGGCGTGGTGTTGGGGATGAGACTGTACTTGTTTCTGAACAGATCATGCTTGGTTTGATCCCCGTAGCAGGCCTGATGTTTGTTGGGTTTTTGGTTGGTTTTTTTTTTGTTTTTGTTTTTTTAATTATCATACCAAGCTTATTAATACAAGACCAATTTTAACGTTTGTTGGTTGTTTTTTTATCTTCCCCCTCCCTTCCCCCCCCCCCTCATATGATTCCTTTACTGGATCTAGCGTGTGTCACAAGTGAGTCTTGAAGGCCTTACCTCTCTTGTTTTTCTAAAATCCAGTACTTGGTGTGAAAATTTCAATGTCAGTTTTCTGTCTTCCTAGTTCCATCAGTACGTTGAAGAAAGGAATTTCTGTAGACTTGGATGGATCAGGACGATGTTTTTTCAATTTTCTTTCTTTGTTTATTTGACCTCAGTGAACGCATTAATCATACCACTCTCCCTCCCTAACCTCCCCCCTCCCTACACACACACACACTCTCTCTCTCTCTCTCTCTCTCTGTGTCTCTCCTTCCTCTCTGTAACTGACCTCAGTGACAGCACACGCATAATTACGATGTCAATGGTGCTGC
>NC_134893.1:46604473-46611973 GCF_041734735.1 Babylonia areolata | reverse complement strand
AGAACCAAACCTTCGACAGCCTTGAACGAACAAGTAACAACCATCAATTATCATTCACCAGGCTTTGGAAAATCTCCGGACGTGCATTCCGTTCAATCTCAGCTCATGTTTTCCAGGACAGAAAATTTCTCTTCAGATATGCACCCGGAGGTGGGCTGTCATTTCAGAATTCGGTTATTGTCATCAAAGAAAGAAAAAGAAAGAAACTCTCTTCCAAACACACTTTAGATCATCTCCACAGAGGTTTCTGTTGGATGTCACGTTGCCCTCTTGTTTGCCAGCACCGCTGCAGACCCGCAATTCAAGAATATTGCCAAGGAGGCTGTATTGTTGAAACGTTGGGGGTTATTTCTGGAACTCCTCGTTTGAACGTGTGGTTTGATTTTTCTTCATTGAGGGTGGAGACGGTTGGGATTGGGGGTAGAACCAGGCCAGTGTGTAAGAACGGAGTTGATAGTGACAGAACATTATTACTTTGGTTAATACACTAAATGGGTTCACTGACAAGTTGGTATGCAGGCAGCATTGTAATTGTAGTGTATTGTGTTGTATCGCTTGGAATTGTATTGTCTTGTATTGCATTGTCTGATATTGTATTACTGAATTTCACAGCAGATTTCCCTGTGTAAAGTTCGACTATATTCCCTGGGAAGAGCACGTGGCCAAAGTATAGCGACACCCATAATTTTAAGTCTTTCTTTTTGCAGTTTACTAGCGTATATGTTATACCATTGTAGTGGATTATTCTGCAGAGCACCTATGAAAAGGTTACGGTTCGAAGGATAAATAAGAGCGCTTTGGGACCTTACAGAAAGGAGTACCGACAACAGTTATTATTATAAGAGAAACCTAATGGGGTCCGTGTTTATGTGTTCAGAAAAAAAACCCGGTTTCCTGAACACCCACGACAGCTTGTTCGTGTTTAAAACCCATCGCCTGAAATGATTGCGGTCCACAAGACTGGAATGTGTGCAGAGGGTATCGATGAAAGGTCGGTCCATTAGCGTGTAGTTGAGAGAGAGAGGGAGGAGAGAGAGAGAGAGAGAGAGAGAGAGAGAGAGACAGAGACAGAGAGAGAGAGACAGAGACAGAGACAGACAGACAGACAGACAGACAGATTGACAGAGACAGAGAGACGCTTTGTCAGTGCATTGTTATTCTCGTTTCACCGGTGGTACCTTCATCCCCCTTCTCTCTCCCCTCTCTCTCTCTGTGTCTTCCTCTCTCTCTCTGTTTCTCTCTCTCTGTGTCTCCCTCTCTTTCTGTCTCCCTCTCTCTCTGTCTCCCCCTCTCTCTCTCCCTCTCTTTGTCTAACTCTCTCTCTGTCTCCCCCTCTCTCTGTGTCTCCCTCTATATCTCCCTCTCTCTGTGTGTCTCCCTCTCTGTCTCCCCCCTCTCTCTGTCTCCCTCTCTCTCTGTCTCTCTGTCTTTGTCTCTCTGTCTGTCTCTGTCTCCGGAGCTCTCTTGTCTCTCTCTGTGTGTCTCCCTCTCTGTCTGTCTCTCTCTGTTTGTCTGTGTCTCCTTCTCTGTCTTTCTCTCTCTGTCTCTGTCTCTCTGTCTGTCTCTGTCTCTCTCTCTGAGAGTACGTGTCTCTGTGTGTTTCTGTCTGCGCGACGTGTATTTGTTCTCTCTTAAGGGTGCCATGTGTGGGAAACTAACAAATGCGCTCCAATGAAAATGCAGCAGGAGCTCTAACGAACAGGTGCTTGAAAAACAAAACAAAGCAAAACAAAACTCCTCATCGGGGCAAATTGTAGAGGGTTGGTAGACTGTAGAGCACATTGGGGTGTGTGGAAGATTGGTAAACTGTACAGGCTTGGAGAGAGTTTCTGATGACTGTAAAACCAGGAGAAAATGGCCAAATGGACAACTGTTCGGGGGACAATGTCGAGATTTTTCGATTGTCCATTGTAATTGTAATGCGAAAGCGCTGTCAAGCAAGTATTCGATTCTAACGTTCCCTATTTGTAGACGGTGTAACTAATATCTTGATTCCTCAGCCACGAATACGTGATGCTCTGTCTGTCTGTCTATGTATTTGTCTCTCTGACAAAAAACAAAACAAAACAAACAAAAAAAAAAACAAAAAAAAGAAACAAAAGAAAGAACATTGCTCTGTCTCTCTCTGTCTCTGTCTGTCTCTCTCTCAAATGAGTATAAACAAAGGAGTAGAGACTTTAGTAGTAAAAGGCAAACATGCATGTATTGACTGTATCAGATATACAGCGAAGCTGAATGATTTCAAAGGATGTTTTGTTTTCAAGATATTTGATGCTCAGGTACAACCCATTCTTTTGTACGCTTCTGAGATGTGGGGTATCAACAGACTTGATATTGTTGAGAAGGTTCATTCCTTTGCATGTAAACGCGTTTGAACATGTCATTCGAGAACCAAACAAGTTTGCATACGGCGAATTAGGACGTTATACACTGTATATAGTGCTATACGGTGTATCAGGTACTGGTTAAGGTTGTTGAATATGAATGTGCACCGATTAACCAGACAGCATATTTGATGTTGTTTAACCTGGACGAAAAGGTAAAAAAACAAAAACAACAAAAAAACAAACAAACAAACACAAAAAACAAGGGAGGCAAGGCCTTCAAGACTCACTTGTGATACACTTTAAAAAAAAATCCAAGCTTTTTATGTATTGAGTATAATTTCAAAATGTAATGTTTAAGATGAGAAAGATCAGTTTAAAGCAAATTAAGTCCCCTAGCATTAATTACAGAGTAATTTCCCTTTTTTACTGTCTGTACCAAAACGTTTGCAAAATAAATAAAACTTCCGTGCTTAGCAAAAGAAGTTCCTGATTGAACAAAAAATGATAATAATGTCTGCTCTTGTTGTTGGGTCAGAATATCAGATCAAAGTGCCAAGTTTAGAGAATACAAAAAATATAGATATAACAGTAAATGCAGTTTGCATATAATTAGGCTTCTTTTTTTTTCTTCTTTTTTTTTGTGCCCATCCCAGAGGTGCTATATTGGTTTAAACAAGATGACTGGAAATAACTGAATTTTTCCTATTTTTATGCCTAATTTGGTGTCAACTGACAAAGTATTTGCAGAGAAAATGTCAATGTTAAAGTTTACCACGGACACACACACACACACACACACACACACACACACACACACACAAACACACACACACAACCGAACACCGGGTTAAAACATAGACTCACTTTGTTTACACAAGTGAGTCAAAAAATGCTGGGTGTCTTTAGTAAAAATACTTTATTTAGGCTTGGGTTCGGATATGTCTGATTGCAACAAGGCGTTGGTTGTGAGCAAACTTTTTGTCATTTAACCAATGAATGAAAGATATATTTATGCAAGAGTGGGACGAGTCAGTAATGTCTAAAAATATATATCTACAGACTGTTTAAAACTGGTTTTCAGTGTGAGCAATATTTTGACTTTGTGGATAAAAAGTGTTTTTGGGACTGTTTGATAACGTTACGGCTTGGTTTGGTCCCAATACATGAAGAACATTCAAATGTAATTCAAATTACGCATGTAAACGTTGTAACGTGGTCGAAGATGAACATCATTTTATAAACAATTGTGTCCTTTACAATAACCTGAGGCAAAAACATCTGAACTCTGAAGGTCAATGATATGTTCACTTGCTGAAGAATGGCTCTGTTTACAGTATTCGTAAACTCTGTGTTTATATATTTAATGTCCTGAAGATACGACAGGAATTCGTTGACAGCAATGAAGAAATTTTGAATTTATTCACAATGCACAAGAAGTACTTTTGTTCTGTATTTTACATTTTGTTGTCGCTGCGTGATCACCATAGTGTGTACTTTTGATCTCTCTCTGGGGGCCGCAGGCCTGGTGTTTAAAGGTGTTTTTTGTTTGTTTGTTTTTTTTTTTGTTTTTTTTGCTGCCCCACCATCTGCACCGTTTCAGCTGCATTACTCCCACGCCGCTCATTCCGAGTCCCCCATACACGGCCACACATGAGTTCTTCCGTCACAGTTCCAGCGTCGGCATTTCGCAGGGAACCATCGATGTTAGGTCGCCAGGAGGCCACACACCAGAGGAGACCCTGCACTGCTGCTGAGTCATTTCGGTGGTGTTCATTGGTGCCTGTTCTTATCTAACGTACTTTGGACACCACCTACTAAGCCCCCTACTAACGACAAAAATGGCTAAGTCGCAGAGCCAGACTGAGTGAGCGTCCCTCTCGGAGTGGAGACCGCCACCACGTCCCTCAAACAACAGCCCCCCATGAATCTGCCGACACTGAAGACATTGACAGGACTCACCCCAAACACGGAAATGGAGGGTTATCGAAACTGAGGTCACTATGAGAAGCAGGGTATGAAAGGCCACAGACTTTGAGATTGTTTTGTTTATATCGATGATGATGAAGGAGGAGGAGGAGGACGATGACGATGTTGCTATGGAGGTCCATTTTGGTTTGGGACTGCGTGACAAGGTTGTACTCTACGCTCCCTGTCATAATGATATCCCGGCGTTAACCAGGCCCGAGAGATACAGATACTTGCAGTGTTGGTCAGGTAATTAGAGCAACACACCCAAAAACGCATCTGTGAAGTGGATGACACTCGACTGTGTGGTCCCAGTCTCTCCACTTAAGCCCACAGCACACTCAACTCTAGGTAGGAGCCGGCCACGGGCCGAAAGACCCACCTCCGCTGGGATTCGAACCCGCGTCCTCCCAGCCTTCAGTCCGCGACGCTAACCACTTCGCCACGGCGGCTGGTTTAAAGTTTTTGTTCCCCTCTCTGTCTGTCTGTCTGTCTTTCTTTCGCAAACATCCTAAATTATTGCACCTATCTCACCGGCAATTTTCGTACTTGTATGAAACGATGTTACCATTAGTAGATGTTGTAACCTATTTTCAGTGGATTTCGACTTTTATTTTGTACGTTATTTTACTCAGATTTGATGCGGATTCAGTCAATGAACTAACGTGCCATTGTCTTGCTTTTTCTGTTTCTTTTCCCACAAACTATTGAAATGTGACCAATAGGTGCAATGATTCAGGATGCTAAAATAGGACATTACCTCAAAGTGAACCTGGAATGTGGACAATGTACCATACTTCCTTTATTCAATCCTCTTCTTGCCCCTGCTGTGCCACGAAGGCCACCACCACCACCACCACCAGGGGTCTCCAATGTTGCATGTCTTGTCTTGTGCTTTGTCAGCTACTGTGCTTCGGCCAAGTATCTATCCACTCTCCTTCAGGACTTGTGTGTGTGCCGTGGAAGCTGCGATACATAGACTAGAAATGAGTGTGTGGAGGAGGGGGGTAGAGGAGGTGCAGGGTAGTGTGTGTGTGTGTGTGTGTGTGTGTGTGTTGGAGCTCATGTACGTTTATATGTATTTGACTGTGCTTTCATATCTGTGAGGCTGTGTGTTTGGTGCATGTCTGTTATGCATGTGTGGGTGTATGTGTGAATGTGTGTCTTCATGTTTTACATTTATTTGCTTATTTATCATCATTGTTGTCTTATTTATTTATTTATTTATTATTATTATTATTTTATTATTATTATTATTATATTATTATTATTATTATTATTATTTTCATTACTACTACCTTTTTATATCATAATTATTATTTATTTATTTATTTATTTATGTAAGCTTATCTATAATTTATTCACCTTTTTTTCTCTCCTCAAGGCCTGACTAAGCGCGTTGGGTTACGCTGCTGGTCAGGCATGTGCTTGGCAGATGTGGTGTAGCGTATATGGATTTGTCCGAACGCGGTGACGCCTCCTTGAGCTACTGAAACTGAAACTGAAACTCAGGAGTTGTTTTTCAACCGTTCTGTACCATGTCCCCCCTGGCCTTCCTTACATATACCCCCCCCCCCTGCCTTCACCCGTAAAATCTTCATCTACAGTGTGATACTATCTTGTGAGCTATTTGTCTTGACCTGTAACGGGTCCCAGAAAACGCCAGCCTGTTCAGCCTGGTCAGTCTTCACATGTCAGTGACACACGGCGATGGTCGGCAGTTGGGGTTTAGGGGATTGGAAACTGTCAAGCTGGGGGAGAGATCAGGAGATAAAGCGGACAGGGTGTGGGGGTTGGAGGGGGTAGGGTAGGGGGAGGGGGGCAGGAGGTGGGGGGCCGGGGGGGGATGGGGGTGGGGTTCCTTTCAGTTTGGCCACGACCCAAGCACCAAACAGCATGTCACTAAACTCAACAACTACCTGTCTACTTGTTTGTAGCTCGCAGGGTCTTACTGAAGCGTATCACGTTTGTTGTGGTTTTTGGACTCACTTATGTAAACAGAATGAGTCTATGTTTTAACCCGGTGTTCAGTTGTGTGTGTGTGTGTGTGTGTCCATGTGTCTGTGTGTCCGTGGTAAACTTCAACATTGACATTTTCTCTGCAAATACTTTGTCAGTTGACACCAAATTTGGCATAAAAATAGGACAAATTCAGTTCTTTCCAGTCATCTTGTTTAAAATAATATTGCACCTCTGGGATGGGCACCAAAAAAAAAAAGAAAAAGAAAAAAAAAGAAGCCTAATTATATACAAACTGCATTTACTGTTATATTTATATTTTTTTGTATTCTCTAAACTTGGCACTTTGACCTCTTATTCTGACACAACAACAAGAGGAGTCATTATTATCATTTTTTGTTCAAACAGGAACTTCTTTTGCTAAGCATAGAATTTTTATTTATTTTGCAAACGTTTTGGTGCAGATAGTAAAAAAGGGAAATTACTCTGTAATTAATGCTAGGGGACTTAATTTATCACAAGTGAGTCTTGAAGGCCTTGCCTGTCTTGTTGTTGTTGTTGTTTAGTTATTCATTTGCTTATTTCGTTAGTAATTGTTGTATCACCCGTAGGTTTGTCTCATTATTCTCTCATTTGTCTTTTCAGGTGCATTATCTGTGCACTTCCACGTTTTCTGCTCACAACACTGATTGATATTTTGTTCTACCCGGTTTTCTCCGTAGCAGGTGGAAATACTTGTAGCTTTGTAGCTAGCTCTCTCTCATGCGATGTGTATGTATATATTTTTATTCCCACTTTTTTTCTTTTGTATTTCCTAGACCAGTTTATAGTTTTCTTTACGAGGGTAGGATGAAAACAGGTCAATAAGTGCCTGTTCCTTTTCCCTCAATAAAAATGTTTCGATTTCGATTTCTGTCTGTCTGTCTGTCTGTCATTTTCTCTCTCTGTGTTACTCTTTCATTCTCTTTCCTTCTCTCTGTGCGTCTATCCCTGTCTCTCTGTCGCTGCCTCTCCGTCGCTCAATCTCGCTCTCTGTTTCTCTTTCTTTCCCCTCTCTGTTTCTCTCCTCCTCCCTCCTTCTCTCTCTCTCTCTCCCTCTCTCTCTCTCTCCCTCTGTGTGTGCCTATCTTTGTCTCTCTTTCTCAGTCAGTCACTCTGTTTTTGTCTCTCTCTGTCTCTCTTTCTCTTTGTCTGTATCTATCTCTGTCTCTCTTTCTGTTTCACTCTCTTTCTTTGTCTCTCTTTCTCA
>NC_134893.1:46594473-46599473 GCF_041734735.1 Babylonia areolata | reverse complement strand
TGTCTGGATCCTTTCTTCTGTTCCACATCCTCTCTCCCTACCTCCCTTGTATTTGTATTTCTTTTTATCACAACAGATTTCTCTGTGTGAAATTCGGGCTGCTCTCCCAAGGGAGAGCGCGTCGCTACACTACAGCGCCACCCTTTTTTTTTTTTTTTTTTTTTTTTTCCTGCATGCAGTTTTATTTGTTTTTCCTATCGATGTGGATTTTTCTACAAAATTTTGCCAGGAACAACCCTTTTGTTGCCGTGGGTTCTTTTACGTGCGCTAAGTGCATGCTGCACATGGGACCTCGGTTTATCGTCTCATCCGAATGACTAGCGTCCAGACCACCACTCAAGGTCTAGTGGAGGGGGAGAAAATATCGGCGGCTGAACCGTGATTCGAACCAGCGCGCTCAGATTCTCTCGCTTCCTAGGCGGACGCGTTACCTCTAGGCCATCACTCCACCTTCTCTCCCCAGTTTTCTTTTCTCTCTTTTCCTTCAGCCCTCACCCTGTCGATCCCTTATTCTCTCCTATCTTTCTGTCCTCTCTGTCTGTCTGTATGTCTGTCTGTTTCTCTGTGTGGCTCCGTGTCTCTTTTTCTGTCTGTTTTTGACTGTGTCTGTTCGTCTTTTTGTGTTTCTCCTTTGGTTAAACTTTTTTTTAAAAATAAATATTTTTTCTGATTTTAGTTATTATAGACGGCGGGCAAAAGGGCAAAGCAATAATAGCAAGAGAGCGAAGTTGTGTGTGTGTGTGTGTGTGTGTGTGTGTGTGTGTGTGTGTGTGTGTGCGTGTGTGTGTGTGTGTGTGTGTGTGTGTGTGTGTGTGTGTGTGTGTGTGTGTGTGTGTGTGTGTGTGCGAGTGTGTGTGTGTGTGTGTGTGTGTGTGTGTGTGTGTGTGTGTGTGTGTGTGTGTGTGTGTGTGTGTGTGTGTGTGCGTGCGTGCTTCAGTTAGTGTGTGTGTGTGTGTGTGTGTGTGTGTGTGTGTGTGTGTGCGTGCGTGCGTGTGTTCCAATTCCATTCAAAGTGCATTCACGAAACGTTTTACCAGATGATAAAGCGTATCAGATGACATTTATTTGTTCCACTTGATATGTCGAAAATTTGTAATCTGACAACATAACTTTCTTGGAATGAAAAACAGCTTTAAAAACAAATCATCAAACTTTTGAATAAAGCTTTAAAGGTTAGACAGCCAGACAGATTGGGAGTGTCCATGCCCTGGTCGCTCTATCCGAAATCGATCTGAACCAAGATCTCCCCCTCCTCCATCCCCAATAAACAAGCGAGATTATTAAAAAAAAAAAAAAAAAAAAAAAAAAAATATATATATATATATGTGTGTGTGTGTGTGTGTGTGTGTGTGTGTGTGTGTGTGTGTGTGTGACAGAGAGAGAGGGTGTGTATGTTTGTTTGTCTGTTTGTCTGCCTGTCTGTCAGTGTGTCTCTCGATTGTCTCTTCTCATGCAGAATGAATTATGTGCTTAGTTCAATTCATCTTGTGAATCTGTCTACCTGTCTGTCTGTCTGTCTCTCTCTCTCTGTTTCTCTGTCTCTGTCTCTGTCACACACACACACACACACATGCACACACACACACACACACGCGCGCGCGCGCGCACGCGCACGCACGCACGCACACGCACACACACACACACACACGCACGCACGCACGCAGGTACACACAGCCACACATACAAGCGCGCACGCGCACTCACACACACACAAGAATCAAGAATATATATATTTTTTTAAATCCTTTCACCACTTTTGGGGCATGGAAGATATTGTATAACAGCAACAGTATTTTACACCAAAATTAAACATAAACAATTGAAATAACATAACTATCAGAAACAGAATACAAACTATATGAAACACAACATAGATGATGATAGTATTTTTTCCTGTATTAAACCTCAGGATAGATCAGACTACGTTGCTCACCTTTGCAACATTACTTAATTAAGTTTAACCAAATTTTCTTGGCTGCATGAAATAAATTACACAGAAAGCCTATTCCAACAAGACTAATTAAACAATCGTTGGCCTCTTTTTTTTCTCGCTGACGTTGTATTTTTGTTGTTGTTTTTAAATTACACGTACTACGTCATAACCATGTAATACGTCATTTACTTAAATGAGGTCCCATGAGTCATCATGTATACACACACACACACACACACACACACATTTACAAACACAGAAATGTGATGATCTGGTATTGCTGTAAATATTTATGTTTTATTGTCGTCGGGTAAGAAGATCACCACGGCAAGTTTGATTTCCTGCAGACTCAGTGTGCTGAATGCATTCCATGGACGTCAATCTGAGCATCGGAATTAACACTCCCCGGAAAACTTGAAGAACAAAGCCTCTCGTTTGATTAAGTCGGGCACACGTTAATGTTCATGCCAGGCTCGTATTTCTGCTGAGAATGTCGAAACTTCACACAAAAACGACAACAACAACTGCGAGCCACATTTGTTGTAGCAGTGTTCCGTTTTGTTGTAAAGCATAGGAAGGTGGCAGAATGGTTAAGACGCTCAGCTGCCAATACAGAGAGTCCGTGAGGGTGTGGGTTCGAATCCCGCTCTCGCCCTTTCTCCTAAGTTTGACTGGAAAATCAAACTGAGCGTCTAGTCTTTCGGATGAGACGATAAACCGAGGTCCCGTGTGCAGCACGCACTTGGCGCACTGAAAAAGAACCCATGGCAACGAGAGTGTTGTCCTCTGGCGAAATTAAGTAAAATGAAATCCACTTTCATAGGTACACAAATATGTAAGCATGCACTCGAGGCCTGACTAAGCGCGTTGGGTTATGCTGCTGGTCAGGCATCTGCTCAACAGATGTAGTGTAGCGTGTATGGATTTGTCCGAACGCAGTGACGCCTCCTTGAGAAAGTGAAAGTGAAAGTGAAAGTGTAAAGCATATGGTGTGTTGTAAAGTGTATGGTGCAGTGATGTTTAGAGTGCTGGTGTTGTTTTTGGTGGTGGTGGTGTTGGTGGTTCTTGTGATTCAGTGGCGATGTTTTGAAGTTTCTAGCGCATGATGGATTCAGTGAGTCATCGTGACTAATGCTTTTCTTTTTCTGTCGGTCTGTCTGTCTGTCTGTCTATCTATCATTATTAGACACGTGTGTGTGCGTGTGTGGGTGTGAATGTGTGTGCGTGCTTGTGTATGTATGTATGGTTTTGGTTTTGGTTTTTGGTGTGTGTGTGTGTGGGTGGGTGGGTGTGAATGTGTGTGCGTGCTTGTATATGTATGTAAGGTTTTGGTTTTTGGTGTTTGGTGTGTGTGTGTGTGTGTGTGTGTGTGTGTGCGTGTGTGTGTGTGTGTGTGTGTGTGTGTGTGTGTGTGTGTGTGCGCGTGCGTGCGTGTAACATATCGTGCTATATATTGTGTATATATTTTTGGACAATGTTGATCTGCTGATATGTCTGGATTTGCACTGCCGTATATAGAAAAACTCAAACAACATTAAAAGAAACACACAAAAAACTGAAGCAAAAAAACAAAAAAACAAACAAACAAACAAACAAAAAAACACCAAAAAAACAACAACGCCAACCCGCCCCCCCACCCCCCAAAAACAACAACAACAACAACAACAACAAAACCAAAAAAAAACAAGAGAGGCAGGGCCTTCAAGACTCACTTGTGATACACTTAGAAAAAAATTCCAAGCTTTTTATGTATTGAGTATAATTTCAAAATGTAATGTTTAAGATGAGAAAGATCAGTTTAAAGCAAATTAAGTCCCCTAGCATTAATTACAGAGTAATTTCCCTTTTCCCTTTTTTACTATCTGCACCAAAACGTTTGCAAAATAAATAAAACTTCCATGCAAAAGAAGTTCCTGTTTGAACAAAAAATGATAATAATGACTGCTCTTGTTGTTGGGTCAGAATATCAGATCAAAGTGCCAAGTTTAGAGAATGCAAAAAATATATAGATATAACAGTAAATGCAGTTTGCATATAATTAGGCTTCATTTATTATTTTTTGTGCCCATCCCAGAGGTGCAATATTGTTTTGAACAAGATGACTGGAAAGAACTGAATTTTTCCTATTTTTATGCCTAATTTGGTGTCAACTGACAAAGTATTTGCAGAGAAAATGTCAATGTTAAAGTTTACCACAGACACACACACACACACACACAGACAACCGAACCGAACAAGTGAGTCAAAAAACCCAAAAAACATGACAACTTAATAATGGACGGCAGATGACAATCATGTCAAGCTCGTGCTTCTACTGAATGTCGTCAAAACTTCTTGCATCATCTTGTAGCAGTGTAAGGTTTCTTGACTCGAAAGACGTCACAGAGAGAGAAAGAGACAGACAGACAGAGACCGAGAGAGAGATAGAGATAAAAATACCATCTGTCATTTACGTCGACGAAAGGAAGTAAGTTATCTTTACTGTATACTCTCTGAAGAAGGAAGACATAAACCTTAGCAGCGACACGACAGTCAGTGCTGTTATCAGTCATACGGGATCTGGCGGCTGAAAAAAAAAAAAGATCACAGAATTGAACCCCAGAACCGCCAGGTACTGAGAAGAGATGAGATGTCCACCTGATTTACACAGCCTGGCAGTTAGCTCGTGTCATCTCTCTCATCCACAATCCGCAGAGACGTGCTATCATGTGTCTGGGGGGGTGTACATACTGACTCGTGTTGTCTCTGCCGCCCACTTATAGCGAAACGTGCAATTACTTGTCAGATAAAGAACATAAATCGCCACGCACATGAAAAGGTGATGTAGCGAAAGGGTTATTGCACGCATAACACTAACCAGTTTAGTGAAAGCTCCTTATATATTATATATATATATATATATAAAATTTGTTCAATTTCATTTTCGTGAGCAGATATTAGAGTTAATATAAACACACACACACACCACATCGCAAAATTGCATCACATACACGTGCGCGCACACACATACATTCAAGAACTACAGAAACATGCAAACGCACGCACATTGACGCGAATTCAAGAGCGC
>NC_134893.1:46579473-46589473 GCF_041734735.1 Babylonia areolata | reverse complement strand
GCCCAACCCCCCTTCCCCCCCTCCGGACCCCGCTTCTTTCTCTGTGTCTCTCTCTGTGCGTCAGCTTGTCTCTGTCTCTGTCTCTCTCTCTCTCGTCTATCACTATTTTTTTTTGTTTCTCTGATCACACACACACACACACACACACACACACACACACACACACACACTCACGTACACATTATATTAATGATATATATATATATATATATATATATATATATATATATATATATATATATATATATATATATATATATCACCCCCTTTCTCTCCCCGCCCTCCCCCTCTTTATTTCCATCACTATTTCTCTTTGTCTCTATCTCTATTTCTCTCTCTCTCTCTCTCTCTCTCTCTCCCTCCCTCCTTTCTCTCTTTGTCTCTCACTATCTCTATCTCTCCCTCTCTCTCTCCCTCTCTCTCTCCCTCTCTCTCTCTCCATCTGTCTCTCTCTCTATCTCCTCCTCACCCTCTCCCTGAACACTACTATACGTATACATAACAGTCCTCCACTGTACAGCGACCATCTCTTTTTTTGCCCAGCTTCTCACCAAAGTATGACAGGCGTCAAACAGCGGCAGTGCCGTCCGGAGGAAACGGAGGAGGTTTGATTTTTCTACTGAACTACTCCTGGAGGAAACCCTTGGCAGACGGGGAGTGGGGGGGGGGGGATTTGGGAGGGTGGTGGGGGGCGAGGGGGCCCGGTGGGTGGCAGGGAGGGTGGGTTGGGGGGGGGGGGGGCGCACCTCAAACCTTTTCAGTATCCTTCTGTTGGTTTTCAGGGAAAGCGACTAAGAGAGTGGCGGTCAGGGTGAGAAAAGGGGGGTGGGGGGGAGGAAACCAGACTGGATTCTGTGCAAGCTTGTTGGGTTGAAGAGGCGGGGGGGAGAGGGGGCGGGGTGCGGGGTTGGTGGGGCGGGGCGGTGGGAAGGGAAGTAATTCAGGAGACACGACTGACTGTGGGGGGAGGGGGGGGGGGGGGGGGGGGGGGGCAGGGATCAGACTGGTTTTTGGTGCTGCTTGTTGTTTTGAAGAGGGATATCTGGGGGAGTAAACGGAAATGACGTTTGCGGCAAAGAGCTACTACAACCTACATCCGTGCCTGCTCGGTCTCAGTTTGGAATAGAAGACTGAGGAAGAAGAAAGAGGTGGAGGGGGGTGGGAGGTGGGGGGAGGAGTGGGGGTAAGTAGAAGGGAAGCAGGCGTGTATTTGTGAGATTGACCACATCGTGGGTTGAGGGAAAGACAGCCACAGAGAGAGGCAAACAGATGAACACACACACACACACACACACACACACACACACACACACACGCACACACACACACACACGCACACACACATACACACACACACACACACACACAGTGAGAGCGGAGAGAAAGAGATAGATAGATAGATAGAGAGAGAGAGAGAGAGAGAGAGAGAGAGAGAGAGAGAGAGAACGCCCGAACTTGAACGCGAACGCTTTAATAACGACAATGTCATTCTACCCGTGCCGAGAAAGTTAGGGGGTAGGGAAAACAGGGAAAGAAAGGATAACAGATGATTATCGAGACTGGGAGAGAGACAAAAACACAGAGAGAGGCAGAGACAGTATTTACAAATAATAACTAAATAACACCAGCATTCCTCCCATTCCGCTTTAGCAGATTCTATTTACGAGATATAAACGTTCCCCAGAATGTGATCCCCCTTGAAAACGACCACCCCAAAAAGCCAAACGAAACGGAATACAACAGGTTCACATTTTGTCCTTTCGGTGTTTGGGCAATGGGATCCGTAGCTCGCTGCTGGAGACCAAAAATTTTGGCGGTGTGCTCTCGGTGGTATCAGCCACGTCTTCGCCTCGCAATAAGCTTTCTGACACATGCCTTTCAGATAAGACTGCGGCTTTTTTTGCCTTTTTTTAAAAACAGAAATCCCCTACCTCAACCGACCCAGCCGCTAGCCTAACACCGCCCTACCTGAGCCATTCATTTTCACTCATGTGCGATAACACACGACAGGGGGTCATGATATTAAGGGTTTGTGACTTTTCCTGACTGGAATCGACTATCAGGGAGGGGGAGTCGGCGAACATATATCTATATAACTGATAGTGGCCTTGAGAGAGAGAGACAGAGACAGAGACAGAGAGAGATATAGAGAATGCGAATGCGAATATTTTATTCAGATTAGGCCACAACCCCTGTCTGTAGGGGTTATTGCATAATCTTAATCGAAGAATAATTATAATGTAAACATGCATTCTAACCAGATGGAAACACAAATTGTATAACACGAAACACATGATTATACCCTATCTTGTACAAATACACAGTAGCCTCAGTGCTTTAAACGCCAAGTTAACTAGCCAAGACAGTTTCATTTCTGGATGTCATAAGCAGATTTAATTCATAAATACTCGGAAGACCACAACACTACAGTGCACTCTTAACAAAGACTTTGGAACTGGACGCATTTTTATGCTGGGGTAGTCTAGCGTGGTTATTGTATTGTATTTGTATTGTGTTACTTTTTTTTTCTGTGTGAAAACCGGGCTGCTTTCCCCAGGAACAGCGAGTGGCAAGAATGCAGCGCTGCCCTTTTTATTTTCTTTTTTTCTCTCTTTTGCCTGCAAGTGCATTTGTTTTCTGTCAAAGTGATTTTTTTTCTACAGAATTTTGACAGAGACACACTTTTTTTTTTTTCCCTGTGAGTCCTTTTACGTGCGCGAAATGCATGCTTCACTCGGACCCTAGGTATGTTATCCCATCCAAATGACTAGCGCCCAGTCCACGACCAAAGGACTAATGGAGGAGAAGAAAAAAATACTGGCTAATGTAGGAAACATATCATAAAGTTTGAAGCTCACCAGCTGACACCCTGAACCCTTATCCATACCTTCTCCTATCACTTCTTATCCACCGTCCTGCCACGTGTTGCGATCCTGATCCAGAAGCTTACTTGTTTTTTGGGGGGTGGGTGTGATTCTTTGCTGCCAACTCGGAATTAAGACATCGCGTGTGCTACGACTGCAAGAAGGGGGCGGGGGTAGGGGGGTGGGGGTGGGGGATATATAGCTCAGGCTTTTGAGAATCTGGAGATGGGAAATATGAATTCAGACTTCATTTCCGAACAGCGGGGTGGGCGGCTGAGGTCAATATCTCGGGAATCTTCTTCCCACCAGACGTGGTTAAGCCTGTCGCCGGTGGATTTAGAAGAGGCGGTTTCTGAGCTGAGCTTTGGCTCAAACTTCAGGATTATCCTAAAGCATCACAAAGGAAAAACTAAAGCGTTGATGACGTGCCTGTGACGATCCTCAAGCCTGTTTCCTTCGGCCTTTTGATACATTGGCCAGAGTGTCCGTTCTTGTGCTCATTGTACAAAACAATTGAGTGTGTATAAAATGACGTGGACGCCATCCCCACCTGACAGCCATCAAAAAGAAAAGTAATCACTTCCTTGAAGAACTGGAAACTTGTTGAAGGCAGACTTGGGCCGAACAAGGTTTGCAAATCTGTTCTCGTATGGTGGCATGTACAGATTTGTTTTTTGTGCATCTTCTTCCTGGCCCCCGTCTCCCCATCCTCCACGCTCCCCCCCTCCCCCCTCATACCCCCTCACCCCCCCCCCCCCCCCCCCCCCGAAAAACAACAACATATATATTGTATGACGACAGCCAAATGAACCTCAAGAGTCTGGTGACATTTGCAATTGGGATTCTGACAACACCTTGCTTGTGGGTGAAGGCTGAATAATTATCATAATCACGTGCCGGAACTACCACAGTGTTTTAACCCCTTCTAGTCTGTCCTCAGTGCACAAGCTCAAACACGCACGCTCAGAACCCCGTCAAGCAGGTCGGTTTTTCCGTGGGATGTGAAAACAGGAATGTACCCAGGGTACACTCACCCCTGAAAACGGAGTGACTGTCCAAAAGACACTTTTAAAATGGTCTCACTACTGGAAAAGACAATCCCCACACATGGAAAGAAGTGAGAACGTGGCGTGGTGGTGGTGGTGGTGGTTGGAGTCCACGAACGAACGCTGTAAAGGACACGTGTGCCTTGTGTTCAAACATCTGAAAGTTCTGAGGTGAGCGAAACAGGGAGCGCAAGCGTCCAATAATAATCGTTCTTCCGCTTTCTGTCTGGAGTGAATCGGACAGTGGGACAAGAGCTTAATGCACAGAGCCGCCAGTTCAGCTAGAATCCACAAGCAGAGCTTGAGGGGAGTGGTTATGCTCTTTTTTTCTACACACACACACACACACACACACACACACACACACACACAGATATATATATATTTTTTTTCTTCTAATAATATCGCTTGTTTATTGGGGAGGGGGGAGGGGGAGGTCTCGGTTCAGATCGATTTCGGATAGAGCGACCAGTGCCTGGACACTCCCAATCTGTCTGGCTGTCTGTCGCGGAGAATCTGGCGAGGACGTGCCGCCAAGCCCCTCGCTGATGATATACGGTCAATCTCTGGCTTCACCCCTGCGGGATCATTTGTAGAAGCCAGGGGCTGGGAATTGGAATCCGCTGGCCCTTGGCTGTCTGTCTGTCTGTCAGTCTGTCAGTCAGTCTGTCTGTTTGTCTGTCTATGTCTCTGGCTGTCTGTCTATCTGTCTTTCTGTCTGTTTCTGTCTGAATTAGATTCCGCTGGTGCCGATTGTCTGTTTGTCTGTCTGTGTGTCTGTCTTTGTTTGTCTGTCTGTCTCTGAATGTTTGTCTGTCTCGGTCTCGGTCTCTGTCTATGTCTGCCTGTCGCTGTCTGTCTGCCAGTCACTCTGCTTCTTTTTCCTTCTGTCCCTCTGTCTCTATCTATCTATCTATCTATCTATCTATCTATCTATCTATCTATCTATCCGGTTACTTGATCAACAACTGTACAGTCTTATTACTGTTTGATGCAGGTAGCAGCATCTGATCATTCTCTTCAAAATTTATTTGATTGAAATGCGCTCCATCTCGGTTTGTCAGTATCCCACGTATTTTGTGAACCCATCTATCTACCTCTCTCTCTCTCTCTCTCTCTCTCTCTCTCTCTCTCTATATATATATATATATATATATATATATATATATATATATATGTGTGTGTGTGTGTGTGTGTGTGTGTGTGTGTGTGTGTGTGCTGTGTGTGTGCACGCCCTTTCTCCGTAACTGGAAAACCCAGTCAAGAAAGAAAATCTAGTCATGCACTTGGCGCACTCAAAAAGAATTCATAGCAACATGAACGTCATCGTGATGGGTATACAAATATATATTCATACACTCGAGCACTGACAAGCGCGTTGGGTTATGCTGCTGGCTAGGCATCCACACAGCAAAATGTGGTGTAGTGTATATGGCTTTGTCCGAACGCAGTGACGCCTACTTAGGAAATTAAAACTGGATGCGTGTGTGTGTGTGTGTGTGTGTGTGTGTGTGTGCGTGCGTGCGTGCGTGCGTGTGTGTGTGTGTGTGTGTGTGTGTGTGTGTGTGTGTGTGTTTATAAGTTGTGCTGGAGATCGAGACTGTTTTTGACAATAATGATTTTATTGTCCGTCTGGGGTTTCATCTTTGATAATCGTTTAAGCGTACTTTAGCCCGCATTTTTAAGGCTTTGATTTGGTTACCACAAGCGGAGTCCTATTTGACATTGTGCACATGCAAAAAAACAAACTCTTTCTCTCTCTCTTCTCTATCTCTCTCTCTTTCACGCACACGCGCACATTCACACACCCCCCCCCCCTTAAAATAAAGAAAAGAAAAAGCCAGCAAAGAAATAAACAAACAAACACACAAACAAAAACAAACAAAAAACAAACAGAATAAAAGGCCTACAGAACAGATTGGCACGAAACAGGTCTGTCGATGGATCTTTCATTGTCTGACGACGATGTCCCATTTCATGCTCTTCACCGACTTAATATCTCTGTGTCCTCCTTCCATCTCATTTTCTTAATTTAACCTTCTGACGCTGTTTCTAAATTCTCGCAACCTGTTTCTTCTTCCCCTTTAGTAATGAGGGTGTGGAGTGAGAATGTACCCACTCTGGGCTACAACAACTGGTGGTGGCTGGGTGGGGTGCTGGGAAGGAGGAGGAGGAGGGTGTTGAAGGGTGGAGGGGTGGAGCAGAGAACGAGCACATGTCGCTGAGTTGCTTTTTTTTTTCTTTTTCTTTTTTTTTTCTGGAATGGAAGGGTGGTCGTTACTTCTTCAGAAAGGAGCTGGCCTGTTGAGGCGGAGTGGAACACAGCCACGTTGAAGCCGTTAACGAGACAAAATTGCCTCTGCAAGTTCGTGGAAGGAGAAGGAAAAGTCGTGGGAAATGACACCCCGCGCCCCTCCAGTGCGCTTCAAGGGCTATTGTATTAGCTTGTCTTTTTCTTTCTTTCTTTCTTTCTTTATTTCTTTCTTTGTCTCTCTCTGCCTCTGTAGAGGATTAGCAGGAGGAGGAAGAGGTCGTCAGTGGAAGTGGCTTAGCTTCTGAGGAACGCATCGTGTTGTTGAGTTCTTTGATGTGTTCTTATGTCTTTTGTGGGCATTTTTGGTGGGGGGTGCCGGGTGGTGGTGAAGGTGGTGGTGGTGGTGGTGTGTGTGTGTGTGTGTGGGGGGGGAGGTGTCCTTCATGTGCTCTCTCCTCCTCCTCCTCTTCCTCTTCTTCTTCTTCTGCTTCTTCTTTCTTCTCCGATCTGTGTTGACATTTAGAATGAAGAAACGTCAAAAAGTGTGCAAACTGGTGTGAAGCTTTGGTGTTTTTTTGTTTTGTTTTTTATCTTATCTGAATGCCTTTTGTTTTTCTTTCTATGCACTATCGTTGAACTTCTAATTCCTGTTTTACAGTGTGTGTGTGTGTGTGTGTGTGTGTGTGTGTGTGTGTGTGTGTGCGTGTGTGTGTGTGTGTGTGTGTGTGTGTGTGTGTGTGTGTGTGTGTGTGTGTGAGTTGTGTCTCTGTGTGTTGTGCCTCTGTGTCAGTGTGTGCGTGTACACGTGTGTGCGTTCGTGTGTGTCCGAGCGCTTGTGCATACAAATAATGGGTGGATGGATCTGGACTCTGAAAGCCGAGCCGCGTACACTGTTTAAAGTTTTGTTGTTGTTTTTTGTGTGTGTGTGTTTTTTTTTTCCAGTGGGTAAGCCCGTTTCCGTGTTTCTTATCCCCACTCACTGTTCGTGTTTTATGCAGAAGCGCACTGAAGATTTAAATATTGCGACATTTATGAAGCGCATTACTGATTTCCTGTATTACAGATGCATGTCTCTGCGATCATCACAATCGTACTGGTTGCGCGAAGGGTTACTGGTATTTTATTGAACCGGGTTGGAGACAGTTGCGAAGGCGTTCTCCCTCTCTCTCTCCCTCTCTCTCTCTCTCTTCTCTGTGTGTGTGCGTGTGTGTGTGTGTGTGTGTGTGTGTGTGTGTGTGTGTGTGTGTGTGTGTGTGTGTGTGTGTGCGTGTGCACACGCGCGCGTGCGCGACTGCCGCAATCGAGCAGATGAGAATGAGAGATTATTACCGTAATGTTTCTTTTTTAGTAATGTTTTCACACACACACACACGCACACACACACACACACACACACACACACACACACACACACACACACACTCACACACACACACACACACACACACACACACACACACACACACACACACTAGTGCCCGTTGGTCCCTGAAGCGTGTGTGTCAACATGTACAAACCATTCCCCAACGAGGATGACTGGTTGACGACCTTGCCACGGAGTGTTGAACTAAGTGGGTCTGAGGTGGGAGCTGGGACAAGAGTGCGGGTGTCTCTTTTTCATGTGGTCAGTCAGCCATCGACTGGACGCTACAAATGGACGTCCCTCTCTCCTCAGGGATGTCCAGTGTCTGGTCATTAGGGTAAGACCTCAGTTCCCCCCCCCCCCCAATCCACATGGCAGCTTCAGTGTTTCAATTGTCGTTTTCTCTCTCTCTCTCTGTCTGTCTGTCTGTCTCTGCCCCCCCCCCCCCTCTCTCTGTCTGTATATGTCTGTCTTTCTGTCTGTCTCTTTCTCTCTCTCTCTCTCGTTCGGTAGCTTCCTCCCTCCCTCCATCTCCCTGTCTCTCTCTCTCCCTCTCTCTCTCTCACATACACACACACACTCTCTCTCTCTCTTCGTTCGCTCGCTCGCTTGCACTCTAAAGGTCTTTAACTTATGGAGCTTTTCAAATCAGAGAAATCGCGCTGACATGAGATAACTTGGAGAAAAAAAAAAGGTTGATGACATTAGGTCTGAAGATGTCTGCATCTCTTCTTAAGTGGCAAAGCTTTGCCGGATTAACAATTCATATCCTCTCTCTCACCCTCTCTCTCTCTCTCGCTCTTCCTCTCCCCCCCCCCCCCCCCCCCCCCCCTCTCTCTCTTTGACATTATTTGAAATTCATCTTTGTAATGTTGTACTTTTGTATTGTGTATTTGAAATATTTTCTCTTTCCATTAGGGCAGGATGAAAACAAACCAGCTGTGCAAATTCCTTTGTATTCCCGTCAAAAAGTTTTTTTTCTCTCTCTCTCTCTCTAACTCTCTTGTGACCCTAGTCCGCTTCCTGGTGACCCCTGTCCGCTTCCTTGTGACCCCCTCTACTTCCTTGTGACCCCTATGTGCTTCCTGGTGAGTCCTCCGCTTCTTGTGACCCCTCCCCCCGTTTCCTGGTGACCCTGTCCGCTTCCTTGGGACCCCCTCTACTTCCTTGTGACCCCTATGTGCTTCCTGGTGACCCCTGTCCGCTTCCTTGTGACCCCTGTCCGCTTCCTTGTGACCCCTGTCCGCTTCCTTGGGACCCCTGTCTGCTTCCTTGGGACCCCCTCTACTTCCTTGGGACCCCTATGTGCTTCTTGGTGACTCCTCTGCTTCCTTGTGACCCTCCACTTCCTTGTGATCCCTGTGTGCTTCCTTACGTCTCCTCCGCTTCCTTGTGACCCCCTCCGCTTCTTTGTGACTCGTATCCGCTTCCTTGTGACCCCCTCCGCTTCTTTGTGGCTCGTATCTGCTTCCTTGTGACCCCCTCCGCTTCTTTGTGGCTCGTATCTGCTTCCTTGTGACCCCCTCCGCTTCTTTGTGACTCCTATCCGCTTCCTTGTGACCCCCTCCACTACCTTGTGACTCCTATCCACTTCCTTGTGACCCCTCTGCTTAATTGTGACCTCCTTTCCGCTTCCTTGTGACCCCTCTGCTTCCTTGTGACCTCCTTTCACTTCCTTGTGACCCGCTCCCCTTCCTTTTAACCACTCTGCTTCCTTTCAAAGCCCTCACCCACTTGCTTCTAACCTCCTCACAATCCCCTTCACATACAAAAATCACTGGCTTCTGCAAACATGTCGTTTGCACTCCCTCATGCTTTGACCACGAAGTGCAGTGATTTTTGTTGTTGTTGTTGCTTCTTTGTTTGTTTGTTTGTTGCTTTTTTTTTTTTACTCCCTTGTGTAAACAAAATGAGTCTGTGTTCGGTTGTCAGTGTGTGTGTGTGTGTGTGTGTGTGTGTGTGTGTGTGTGTGTGTGTGTGTGTGTGTGTGTGTGTGTCTGTCTGTCTCTGTCTCTGTGTGTCGTTGTGGTCTGTGTGTCCATGGTGAACTTTAACATTGCCATCTTCTCTGGAAATACTTTGTCTGCCAATACCAAATTTGGCTTAAACATAGTATGAAAAAACTCTTCAGTCATACCAATAACAGGTTGTAAGTCTCCCGAATCAAGCCGTATTTCTGAATCATTAACGGTTTATTTCGTTGAGATTCGTTCCGAAATCCGAAAATTCTAAAAACCGCTTCCCACTGAGTTAGGCCTAATAGACGGTAAGTTGTGTTCGAGGACGACATGACCTTGTTTTTCTTGTTCACAATTAAAAGGAAAGAAATACAAATTCTGGACAGAACACATACAGTGATACTAACTGGAACGAACATAAACGAAAAATTGAATTGATCGTTTCTTTCAGCCTGTTGTAGACTGGTTCGTGCATATCTAGAGATCTACCATGTGTTGTGGTGTGCTTGAAGCGA
>NC_134893.1:46544473-46574473 GCF_041734735.1 Babylonia areolata | reverse complement strand
TTTACGTCAGTTCTATAGACTTGGGAGCATTCTTTCAAAAAGCGAAGCAAACTTGGCACTGCTGAGGTTGCTCAAGCAACCCCTAGCCCTGGACTGTTGATTCATGTCCCAGTTCAGTTTCAGTTTCAGTAGCTCAAGAAGGCGTCACTGCGTTCGGACAAATCCATATACGCTACACCACATCTGCCAAGCAGATGCCTGACCAGCGGCGTAGCCCAACGCGCTTAGTCAGGCTTTGAAAAAAAAAAAAAAAAAAAGAAAAAAGGTGAATAAATAATAGATAAGCGTACATAAATAAGTAAATAAATACATAAATAGATTAAAAAAAATTATAATATGAAAAAAGGTAGTGATAATAATAATAATAATAATAATAATAATAATAATAATGATAATAATAATAATAAATAAATAAATAAACAAATAAATGAATAAATAAAATAAGACAACAATGATGATAAATAAGCAAATAAATATAAAACATGGAGACACACATTCACACATACATCATGTTCCATAGAGGCGCTGATGAGGTTTCGTCCTTGTTTAAATTGTAAGGTCTCCCCATCAACTGCCCCGGCCCCTGCAATCCTTGACCGCTGTTTTACCTGGGCATGGCTGGTGCGGATTGATAACTCTCTTGTCCTTGGTGCTTGCGTTTCACCACTCATCATTACAAGAAATTGTGTGACAGTCGCGCTGTGTGTGTGTGTGTGTGTGTGTGTGTGTGTGTGTGTGTGTGTGTGTGTGTGTGTGTGTGTGCGTGCGTGTTTGTGTGTATGTGTGTGTGTGTGTGTGTGTGTGTGTGTGTGTGTGCGTGTTCCAGAAAAAGAGACAACCAGTAAAGAGTCTGAGTCCCAATGGTTACCGTTAATTCCATTTCAATGGATGAAGAAGACGAACACACTCTCTCTCTCTCTCTCTCTCTCTCTCTCTCTCTCTCTCTCTCTCTCTCTCACACACACACACACACATATTAATGAACATACAAACATCATACACATAATGTACACAAGACAGAAATAAAGCTAACCTCCCCCCTCCGTCCCCCTCCCACATCCACGAAAAAGTGAACTAAGGGTTTTTTCGCAAGTAACAAAAATGAAAGACAGACAGACAGACAGACAGACAGACAGGCACAGATAGATATATTGACAGGCGGACAGACACAGACACAGACAGATAACTATAGACTGACAGACAGACAGGTAGATATATTGACTGACAGACAGACAGACAGAAAGATAGATACATACTGGTTGGTCTCCATAAAACTAAGTATGGTACAATGGTAGTGCCATAAAAATGACATATTGGTGAACTCTCCCATAAACATTGTTTCCAATAATCATATATTCATTCCTCAGTTTCAGCTGCTGCTGATTTTTTCTTGGGGTGGGATTGGTTAGCTTGAAACGCGCGCGCGCGCGCGCGTGTGTGTGTGTATGTGTGTGTGTGTGTGTTTGCACTTTGCTTATGTGTGTGTACTGAAATCGGGAGAGAGTGGAAGTGTAAAAGCTACCACCCCTCACCCGCCCCCCCCCCCCCACCCCCCTCCCCACACCACACACACACACACACACACACACACACGCATACACACACACTGTCTGTCTGTCTTTCTCTCTCCCTCCAGATCTGTTTACCCCCCTCCCTACCTGTGTTTGAGTCTTCTCCTACCCCCCCCCCCCCCCTCCATCTCTCGCTTTCTCTCATTAACACCTTGAATAAATTACTCGTATCCGTATCTCATTAACGCCGAGACAGACGCTCACACAATCAGACGAAACCTAATTTTGAACACGTGCCTCATTGCTAAAGGATCTTTCGACATATTTCTAATGACTCAGTCTCTGTTTTGATTGGGTTGTTGTTTTGTTTTGCTGAGTTACTTTGGTTTGGTTTGCTTTGGTGTGCACATTTATCAGGATTTTATGTGGCTGGGAGCAATAGGATAGTATGCCTTGCACGCACACACACACACGCGCGCGCGCGCGCACACACACGCACACACGCACACGCGCACACACACACACACACGCACGCGCAAACACACACACACACACACACACACACACACACACACACACACACACACACACACACACACACACACAATGTTAATATGTGTTTGTTTGGGTTTTTTTTTCTTTCTTTTTTTTCAGATGAAATTCTTGCAGTCAGGGTTTCTCCATAACCCAGTTTTCTACTATGCATGCTGCTCCTTACTAAAAGTGACATCGGACGAGTAAATTTGGATACTACGATTATTACGTACCGTCAGAGCACAATTTCGTAAGTATTTCGATGTTACTGTGGGTCGTCCAGACTCTCTCTCTCCCTCACACACACACACACACACACACACACACACACACACACACACACACACACACACACACACACACACACACACACATGCTCGAACGCACATATACACACAGACACATGCAAGCACGCTCGAGCACACACACACACACACACACACACACACACACACACACACACACACACACACACACACACACACACACACACAGCACAACGAGCAAATTGCATGTCGACCTGCGAAACACGCCTGTGAAGACCCTGCACTTGCAAGGCCCATAAAGCGACATGATGAATTGACAGGCAGGCCGGCTTCGGGCGGAATAAACAGAACAGGGAACAGGACCTGAAGATGAAACCTATCCACTTGTGTCAGTGACAAATTGTCCGCATGGGCTGATCAATATCAGCAGTCGTTTTAGCCAACAGGCTAGAGGGGAGGAGTGGGTGGGGGGATGAGGGGGCGGGCGTGGGGGTGGGGGCGGGGGCGCCAAGTCCTTCACGGCAGGTAACCCCCAAACCAGCAAAATCCACAGGATTCACGGTGTGTTTAAAGCAAAGAAGGTCAGGTCGTTCTATTACACAACGCGTTAACGCACGTTTATCTGTGTGTACCAACCTGTCTGGTTCTGAAGTGGGAAAGGCTGGACGTAGACGCTAATGTCTCACGCACGTTGTAAGTGTGTAGTCTACGGTCAGCGTCAGATGGAACTTACGATAACTATGTGATGTGAGGAGGGTTTAACACCTTCACTGCCGAACATTGGCCTTTTGAATATTAATATTATTAGTAGTATTTTTATGTATTTATCTATTATTTATTTATTTTATTATTATTTTATCATTTTTATTTTATTTCATTTTCTTAATTTAATAAAAAAATATGTATATATATATTCACTTTATTTATTTTATTTTATTATCATTTATGTTTATTTTATTTCTCATTATTTTATTTTTATTTTTTACTGATTTTTTTTTTATTAAAAAAATTTATATATTGATTGATTTTTTTTTCTCAAGGCCTGACTAAGCGCGTTGGGTTACGCTGCTGATCAGGCATCTGCTTGGTAGATGTGGTGTAGCGTATATGGATTAGACCGAACGCAGTGGCGCCTCCTTGAGCTACTGATACTGATACCGAACATCGGTGAAATGAGACCATCAGTGTGGTGTGAATTTGAAATGTAGTAACTACGTTTTTTGTGTCACTTGTCAGTGGTGCAAACCGAATGTCGAACTTTATTGACATGAGATCTATGCAGCATGGATATGAAGTGCAGTTGCTAATTGTTTTGTGTTGTTGTGTTTTGTCAATGATGCTATTGATTCTGCTGGTCAAAAGTTAAAAATGTAAACTCCACAGGAAAAAAAATTCAACATGAAGAAAAGTAACTGTGTCCTATTTTAGCGTCCTAAATTATTGCACCGTTTGGTTACATTTTCACGGTTTGTGGGACCCCCACCCCACCCCACCAAGGAAAAAAAACGGAAAAAAGTGAGATGGAGGCACGTTAGTTTAGAGACTGAATCCGCATCAAAACTGTGTAAAATAACGTACAACACAAGAGTCGAAATCTACTGAAAATGGGTTACCATATCTACTAATGGTAATATCGTTTCACACTGGCACAAAAAATCACCGGTAAAATAGGCTCCTAAATTTAGGATGCTAAAGTAGGACTTTACCGTAACTGACATCCTGACCTGTAAGGTCTTTTTTTTTTTTTTTACCTCAGTGAGATGACAACCCTTCACTGAGGAACTTAACCCTTTCACCGCCAGTCAATTTAGAGTGCAAAACACAGGAAATATGGTGTCTAAGAACAGCTGGGAACTCCCCCTGTCATGTGTAGAAAATAAGTCCTATCCTACTACCGAACATTAAAAGCACAGTAGGTTCATGGATAACAGACCCATGATCTGGTCACCCTTCAGTGACATGGGTGCTCTAACTGCCGGTGCTGCATAAATGCGAGTTTGGCAGTGAAAGGGTTAATCACCAGCAGCAGTCAAGGGGTTAACCACTCAGTGCTCATGGTCAGACATTGTGGGAGAGTTCCGGCTTCCTCCCACTTAGAGGAACAAAGTCAACAAAGACAGATCCCGCGTTATCTCACTGGCTTTACCCTCACAACGTGTGTGTTAACTCTCTCCATACGAACGGCGAAATAGACGACGTTAACAGGGTTTCGCCCCAGTTACCATCATCAAAATATTGCAAGCGGAAGGCTCTTATACTGAAGAGGTGAATGTTGACAAAGAATACCACAATTCTGACGACGGAAGCTAAAGGTTGGGTCATTCAGACACCCACTGGACATCCGAGGGGTCTGTGTAGAGGAGAAGAGAGGACTGGCCGTACTGAGTGAGTTAATCTTCACGCTTTGGATGATGAAGATCCACTCACTGTGGTCTCAGACTGACTCGCTTGGATAAGTGCATGAGAGTGGAAGGGGAAAGGGGCGGATGTTTACGAGTATTGGCCAATAATGCAAGTTTGGCTTCAGTTTAGATTGAAAAGATGCAATCGCGTGCATGATCTCAGGTTAATTCCACACGAACATAGCTGGAGTGTATTGATTTTTTTTTTTTTTTCGGGCCTGCCCAAAATAACTCCACGTGGAATCTGTGTTACTGCCCCCGCAATAACGCCCTTGGAGTCTTTCTTGGGACTTGCGACAGAGATATTTTAGTTCTCCCCTAAAATGACCCCTTTGAGTTTTTTCTTTGATTGTTTTTTTTATTCTAAAATTTTCAGTTTCTCAAAAGGGCGTCACTACCTTCAGACAAATCCATATACGCTACATACACCACATCTTCTATGGGCAGATTCCTGACCAGCAGCATAACCCAATACGCTTAGGTAGGCCTTGACTGCTTGCAGACATGTTAGTGTACCTGTCAGAGTGGATTTCTTCCACAGAATTTTGCCAGAGGACACGTTACCATGGGTTCTTTTTTTTATTTTATTATTATTAGTAAGTGTGCCAAGTGCGTGCTGCACACGGGACCTCGGTTTATTGTCTCATCCAACTGACTAGACGCTCAGTTTGATTTTCCAGTCAAACGTGGGAGGAAGGGCGAGAGCGGGATTCGAACCCAGAACCTCATGTAGACTCTGTATTTGCAGATGAGCGTCTCAGCCACTCTGCCACCATCCTCCATGAATGCATGTTATTTGAAGAATTTGGGGGTGGGGGTGGGGGGGGGGCGTGGGGTGGGGGGAGGGGGGGGCAGGGAATCAAGATGTGGAGTGATGGCCTAGAGGTAACGCGTCCGCTTAGGAAGCGAGAGAATCTCAGCGCGCTGGTTCGAATCCCGGCTCAGCCGCCGATATTTTCTCCCCCCTCCACTAGACCTTGAGTGGTGGTCTGGACGCTAGTCATTCGGATGAGACGATAAACCGAGGTCCCGTGTGCAGCATGCATTTAGTGCACGTATAAGAACCTACGGCAACAAAAGGGTTGTTCCTGACAAAATTCTGTAGAAAAATCCACTTCGATAGGAAAAACAAATAAAACTGCACGCAGGAAAAAATAATTTAAAAAAAAAAGGGTAGCGCTGTAGTGGAGCGACGCGTTCTCCCTGGGGAGAGCAGCCCGAATTTCACATAGAGAAATCTGTTGTGTTAAAAAAAAGAAAAGAAAAGAAAAGATATTCCAAAGGAAAAAATATGGTGCACCATGGGTGGAGTAAATGAAATGGCCTGCCCTTAGATAACTCCAGGAGTAGGGGGATGGGGTGAGTGTTTCTGTGCCGAGTCCAATAGACCCTATATCAGTGCTTGGGGGGTTATAATCATCCAGGCGCTGTATCGGGGCATGGTTGTGGTTGTCTGCTACGGTTCGTTCTTGGAAGTCTCATTTAGTTTGTTGTTCTTGAAACAACCAGGGGCAAATGATTAATTACATTTTTGTTCCCTTTTTTTCGTGTTTCTTCTTCTTTCTTCTTTTTTTTTCCCCCCCAATGGTTAACATTTCATGAACCTAGTTGTGTTTGTGCGATAGTTACGTGTGGCACTGTGTCAGGTCCGTTTTGTGACAACCTGTTGCCGAGAGATAGTGACATTCATTAATTCATCGTGTCTGTTCGGGAGCTACCCACACCCCTCAACCACCATCCTGCCCTCTGTGTGTGTGTGTGTGTGTGTGTGTGTGTGTGTGTGTGTGTGTGTGTGTTGTATGCGTGTGTATGTGTGTGTGTGTTGTATGTGTGTTGTGTGTGTGTGTGTGTGTGTTGTGGTGTGTGTGTATGTGTGTGTGTGTGTGTGTGTGTGTGTGTGTGTTGTATGTGTGTGTGTGTGTTGTATATGGTGTGTGTGTGTGTGTGTGTGTGTGTTGTGGTGTGTGCGCGCGCGCGCGTGTGTGTGTGTGTGTGTGTGTTGTGGTGTGTGTGTGTGTGCGTGCGTGTGTGTGTGTGTGTGTGTGTGTGTGTGTGTGTGTGTTGTATGTGTGTGTTGTGTGTGTGTGTGTGTGTGTGTGTGTGTGTTGTATGTGTGTGTATGTGTGTGTGTGCGTTGTATGTGTGTGTGTGGTGTATGTGTGTGTTGTGTGTGTGTGTGTGTGTGTGTGTGTGTGTGTGTTGTGTTGTGTTGTGTTGTGCTGTGTTGTGTTGTGTGTGTGTGTGTGTGTGTGTGTGTGCCCGCTTGAGCATTGTGTGCTCGTGCGCTTGTTTGTATGCTAACCATGCTTTCAGTTGTTGTTTTTAACACTCGCATGCCTGAAAGAGCACAGAGAAAGCGACTCATTTGTGAAATGCGAAGCCTACTACCTGTTTTTTTTTTTCTTTCATTAACCAGTATCTCGTTGAACGTTGTAAAGTGGACGCCTTTAGTCTACAGTATGATTGGATTAAAGCCTACCTGGGGAACCATAGGGTGGAGAAAGAAAGAGGGTTTGGGTAGAGGGGCTCAGGGTGGGTTGTGGGGGGTGGGGGTGGGGGTAGCGGGGGTAAGATTCTGCCCGATAGCCCGTACAGACCCTAGCCTGTAAAAACAATGAGGTCACTGCCACCCACTATGTCCCTTGCAACGAAGCGATTTGACCATCGCTAGCCATGTCCAGAGCTCGAGCTGAGCTGTACCCCAGGCCAGCTGACACTGTACACCGGACGTATGTTACAGGCTGTGTGGTCTGGAAAATTTAGGTGGTAGGGAGAAGTAAGAAAACACACAGTGTAACCTGTGCATTGTACGTACTGTGTCGTCGTGTCCACTCACTGCAGGGTATTTACTGTAAGAGCTGGGTGTGTGACGCTCATATGTGACTGTGGAGAAGTATGGTTTTTTTTTTTTTTCCACAGTGACTTTTTAAATTCAGGATCTTTGGATTTCACGTAACGTGGCCTGGTCGTTTCTGTTTGAAGGTATGTGTCTGCTTTGCTCTGATTATTATTATTATTATTATTATTATTATTTTGGAGGGTGGGGGGGGATGCGGGGGTAGGGAGGTCGGGGGTGGGGCGGGGGGTGGGATACGTTTATTGACAGTTCGGGACGACTTCCGGAAATCCGGTAAAACAGTGTGTCTTTACAGTAATCACATGACTTTCACAGAGTGAATATTTACAGTTCATTGTGACTTTCACACAATGTCACTTACACACACACACACACACACACACACACACACACACACACACACACAATATGTATATATATATATGTATATATATATATATATATATATATATATATGTGTGTGTGTGTGTGTGTGTGTGTGTGGAGTTCTGTCTGTTTGTCTGTTTGACTATGTATACGTGTGTAGTGTGTACGCGCGCGCGCGTATGCACAGTTACTTTTCTTTACTTTTTTCCATGAAAAAGAAAGTACACAGATGTGACGTGACATGTATTGTTTAAAGATGCAACAAAATATACATCATCGCATTTGGAAACGACTAGTGGAGTGATGGCCTAGAGGTAACGAATCCGTCTAGGAAGCAAGAGAATTTGAGCGCACTGGTTCGAATCCCTGCACAGTCGCCAGTATTTTCTCCCCCTCCACTAGACCTTGAGTGGTGGTCTGGACACTAGTCATTCAGATGAGACGATAAACCGAGGTCCCGTATGCAGCATGCACTTAGCGCACGTAAAAGAACCCACGGCACCAAAAGGGTTGTCCCTGGCAAAATTCTGTAGAAAAATCCACTTCAATAGGAAAACATAAAAACGGCAGGCAGGAAAAAAATACAAAAATATGGGTGGCGCTCTCAGTGTAGCGACGCGCTGTCCCTGGGGAGAGCAGCCCGAATTTCACACAGAGAAATCTGACGTGACAAAAATGAGTAATACAATACAATACAATACAACACAATACAATACAATGCTATGACAGTGATTTATGCCCAACGTCTTTTCAAAGCGTCATCCCGGTTCACCAGTTTTAGGTTCGCCCATTCCTGAGAAACTGCACAGGCGAAACGGGAATAGCAGGTAAGCGAAGCATGATAAAGAGCCAATCTTTCAAATGACCACTGTGGCCGCACCGTCAAAGCATAGGTGTATTAGGGATAGGCGAAACAGACATACTCCCTTTCAATGGAACGCGTTCTTTTCAAGCAGTCGCTTACTTCACTGAATAACCGTTCGCGCTACTTTCCCTACTTATATTATTTATGGTAAAAAAAAAAACCCTTCACTCAAGAATTTCTCCACCTCCCCTCTCCATTAGCTAAAAAGAAACAGGGGGGTGATCTTGTTAGAGCTAGGTGAGGTGAGCGTGGTGAGGGGGTTTGGTACACCAAAAGTGGATGAAGGAATTTTACAACAAAGTGTGGCCTCTTGTGCTTAGTGGTCAGTACTGGGTCAGTGTTGTACTAACCCACCGAAATTGCAGTGTACACACACCCAATGTACCGAGGGTCAAGTGGTGGAGATGTTAAGTTCTCCGCCGCCGCCGAAAGTGGCCAGGGGTTTCGAGTATCCAGTCCCACAGACAATGTTTGCTTACACACTCACCTGGACGTCAGAAGGTCACGTTCTGACGTCACTGAAGGAGGGTCACACACCGGGACATTGTAACCTTGGATCTTGATCTCTCTGTACTGCTGCTGCTGCTGTTACGTCTCCTTGAAGATGTTGTTCCCATCCACACCCCCCCCCCCCCCCCAACACCTCCCCCCCCCCCCCCCCCACACACACACCTCCTCCTCCATCTACTCCCTCGAACTGTCCTGTAACTGTGGCTGTTATCCCCAGTCAACCATATCACCTGAAGTGAGGTGTCGACGTGGAACTACCCGAATGTAACGAACGGTGTTTTGGGCTGGAGGTTTATCTATTTATCTATCTTTTTTTCTTTTCTTTTTTTTAAGGGCCGAAATACTTGACTGGGTGGCGCTTCTTCTCTGAAGACCTTCTTTTGTCCAGCTCTTCCTGACGTTTCTTATCACTGTTTCGTCTTCCATTCCTGACACTTTCCCTCTTCCCCTCTGCCTCAACTCATTTTATTTTGAAATCTTCTGGTCCTCTAGACTTCCGTTTAGTAGTCAACCTGTTTTTCCTTCTACTTTTGACCGCCCCTTTTACTATATCTATTGATGACCACACAAAAAAAGCTACACCAGTACAAAATCATGCGTTGTCTCGGGACCCGAACCGACGGGCAGTAAGTTCCACCTATGATCTCCCCACCGTTTAGCCCAGCTCTTAACGCACAAAAATTATTATTCCTGCTTTATGCTGAAAGCATAATGTTCGTAACCTTGTTGTTGTTGTTGTTGTTGGTTTTACCAGTCTGAGTCCCTCACTCGCTCTCAGTCTCTCTGTCAGTCTCGGTCTCTCAGTCTCTCTCTGTTTCTGTATGTATGTCTCTATCTCAGTATCTATTTATCTGCCAATCTTGATCTGTATATAAAATTAATAATATACACAGAGGCTCGGGAGGGTAGGTTATATATATCTCTCTACCCCTCCTCCCTCCCCACCTCTCTCTCCCTCCCTATCTCTGTCTGTCTGTCTGTCTGTCCGTCTGTCTGTTTCCGTCTGTCTGTCTCTGTCTATCTGTCTGTCTGTCCGTCTGTCTGTCTGTCTCTGTCTCTCTGTCTGTCTGTCTGTCCGTCTGTCTGTCTGTCTGTCTGTCTGTATCCGTCTGTCTGTCTGTCTGTCTCGTTCACTCGTTCCTTCGTTCGTTCTTCGTTCGCTCGCTCTGGCAGCCTTCAGATGTTGAGCTTCGGTTCAGAATACAAATCTTCCTGTTAGTCTGGGAATTCCTACCCTGATGAATAAAAAGTTTCGAGACAAGCAGAATGCAAAATCATCTGCAGCTTAACTTTTGACACTTAGGGCTTTGTTTATTTTTCTTGTTTTTGTTAGTTTGTTATTTTTGTTTTTTGTTTTCTTGGCTACTTCCCTGACATGTTCGCCAGTATTTGGAGACATCTGTATTTGTTTTAATGTCACTGAGCTCGTATCTTCCAAACTTTCGCGTTTTTCTTATACCACTTTCGGTGGTAGTTATATTTTCATATCTTTAACTTAATCATCTTCCAAAATCTCTCGTAAGAAAACAATGAAAACAAACAAAATAAACTCAACAAAAAAATAACCAAGCAAACAAAACAAAAACAACAACAACAAAATCCAAAGCAATGAAAACAAACAAAATAAACTCAACAAAAAATAACCAAGCAAACAAAACAAAAACAACAACAACAAAATTCAAAGCAAACAAAAGTTTCTATGCATATGTAGCATCCAAAACGAAACCAAGAGAGGACATCTCTAATTCAATTAAGTCGGATGGGACCTTAGCAGACAGTGAACAAGAAAAGGCCGAGGTTTGAATTTTTTCTCTTTTTTTCACAAGTGTTTTTACTGTTGTTGTTGTTGTTGTTTTTGTGTTTGTTTGTTTGTTTGGTTGGGTTTTTCTCTTTCTTTCTTTCTTTTTTATTTTATTCTAAAGTAGACATTGATAATTGCCCATACTTTCCAAAAAGAACAGACAGTACTTTAGAATTTTCAGAAAAACAAGTCCTTGATAAACTGACAGTATATAAATATATATATATATGTATATATATGTATATATATATATATATATATATATATATACAGAGTTGAGAGAGAGAGAGAGAGAGCGTTCACATACTCACAACGAGCAGACCGTGCGCCATACTAAAGTTTCAGTGACAGGAAGGTGTCAGATGATGCGAACTAATCGATATACAGCCACACTGTATCCACTGAACAAAAAAAGAAACAACGACAACAACAAAAAAAAAAAACAACAAAAACAACAACAACCAGAAAACAGTAGCAGGTGCCTGACCCCATGACCCCCACGCCCTGTACAGGGTGTGTGGAAAACAGTAACATGATAGAAATGAAAAAAAAAAAAAAAAAAAAATCCAGACAAAACAACAGCAGCACTGATAGACCCTGGCCACAGCGAACCGTTCTAATGCATTGCCCCCGATGTTATTCGCCTTCATCTGTCGCCACAGCACCCACACGCCCAGCTTTAATTGCATAACCATCTGCATTACGCCTGTCACGTGTTGTTTTCATTGAGACCGACACTGGTTTTGGTTACCCGCCCACATGAACTTGATGGCTGAGACTGCTGTACAGTTTTCTTGCTGTTGTGTTTTAAGTAATGGGCTATTTGTGCCACTGGCTTTGATCTGACTGGTTAATTAATGTAGCGGCAACTAATGACATCAAAGTATCAATGATAGGAAGGGCAAGGAGAAGAATTCGAAGAAGAAGGAACGAACGATTATTTAAAATGCGAAGTACCTCTTCAATGCAGGGACCCAGAGAAAAAATTTCGCTTTTCTTCTTCTTTTTTTTTTTTTTTTCTTTCTTTTTTTTTTCTTTTTTTTTTTCTTCTTCTTCTTCCTTTCTTTCTTTCTTTGTGCTGTAAGATAGTTCTGATGATTATATGTCTCAGTGTTGTATTATGAAATGTTCTTGTTCAACTGATGACTTTCCTTTTTTTTCGTGTTCTTCCTTATGGTGTCAGTCTGTGCCAACTGTATACAATTAATTACAAGAGGTTGTTTCTTCATCAGGGGGTAAGTTCATAGGTGTGCTGTACATGTAGAGTTCAGTTTAACTCTCTCCATACGAACGGCGAAAGAGACGACGTTAACAGCGTTTCATCCCAATTACCATCATCAAAATATTGCAAGCGGAACGCTCCTATACTGAAGAGGTGAATGTTGACAAAGAATACCACAGTTCTGATGGCGGAAGCTAAAGGTTGTGTCATTCAGACACCCACTGGACATCCGAGGGGTTTGGGTAGAGGAGAAGAGAGGACTGGCCGTACTGAGTGAGTTAAAGACCAGTCAGCTATACCACGTAGAGAAAACGTCGGTTCTCGTTCAATCACCAAAGGTATGCAACGTCAGGTCCGATCAGCATATGGACGGGTGACCGCTTGGAAACACTTTTTTTTTTTCTCAAGGCCTGACCAGCGCGTTAGTTTGCAGCCCGCACTGAATAAGAACCCATGTCAACCTATGTGTGGTCTTCTAGGAGAACAATCTTAAGAAGAAATCCACTCCGATAAGTACACAAAACATGTAGGCATGCACTCAAAGCCTGACTATCGCGTTGGCTTATGCTGCTGTCAGGTGTCAGCTCTGGTGTAGCACTTATGGATTTGTTTGAACGCGGTGACATATTCTTTAGAAAATGAAACTGAAACTATGCGAAGATCAGACATGTACTTTCTGTTGTTGTTGTATTGCTTGTTTGTTTGGTGGTTTTTTTTGTTTTGTTTTTTTAACTCTTTCATACGAACGGCGAAAGAGACGACGTTAACAGCCTTTCACCCCAATTACCATCATCAAAATATTGCAAGCGGAAGGCTCTTATACTGAAGAGGTGAATGTTGACAAAGAATACCACAATTCTGACGACGGAAGCTAAAGGTTGGGTCATTCAGACACCCACTGGACATCCGAGGGGTCTGTGTAGAGGAGAAGAGAGGACTGGCCGTGCTGAGTGAGTTAAATGGTAGCAGTTCGTTCCAAAAATGAACCATGCTGTGAAACACTGCCCAATTGGTAGGACCACTTTCATCAATCATGAGCACTTGCGATAAACCCTTCTCTGCCTCTGTATCTGTTTGCCTCTCTCTCTCCGTACTTTCTCTCTCTCTCTCTCTCTCTCTCTCTCTCTCACACACACACACACACACACACACACACACACACGCACACATACACACACACACACACACACACAACATGAGAGAGAGAGAGAGAGAGAGAGAGAGAGAGAGAGAGTTGTCGGATGAAGACCTGGCGAAATTCTCTATTGAAAAGTGTGAAATAGAGTCTGATGGAAATTAATGCGCTCTGTGAAGTGCAGTCTCATCCAGCAGAATGCACAGCAGCACACCACAGCACACCACAGCACAACACAGCACACCGTAGCTCAACACAGCACAGCACAACACAGCACAACACAGCACAGCACAGCACAGCACAACACAGCACACCACAGCACAACACAGCACACCACAGCACAGCACAACACAGCACACCAAAGCACACCTCAGCACAACACACCACAACACAGCACAACACAGCACAACTCAGCACACAACAGCACAACACAACACACCACAGATTGATGATGATCGCTTTCAGAATGATGACTGCATCCTCTCCTATACCCACCAATCGTCCACGCAGGTGAGGGAATATACATTACCTCGCGTACGATGCCAGTTAAACCGCCACAATACGTTTATCTGTAGTAAAGCCTGGCATAAAAAAAATTTAAAAAAAGAAAAAACAGTAGAAAAAGCAATCTATTAATGACGGCACAGGGACACTGCGTAAGGGGAATAATATATATAATACATCTTCCCGGGCCCTTAATTTAGCGGGGGAGGCAGGATGCGTAGGGGTGTCGGGGGTGGAGGGGGGGGAGCATGGGGGATGAGGAAGGGAGACTTGATGCCTTCGTGACTGTAGGAGTGTTACAGGGAAGCCCCGAGCGATAAATCTTGCCTCTTTTTTTTGCTTCCCGTGGTGGACGTGGCGACTGATGAGCCCGCGGTTGAATAAATAACGAACGCGAACGTAGGCAATGCAGGTCACGTCAACTGTGAACCCCTATTTCTCTGTCCAGTTCCGCTTGCGTTCTTTATTCATCGTCCACTTAAAGTTCGCACCTCTTAACTTTTTTTTACGGCGACTTTCACCTCTGGCGTTACGGACGACAGATGGTTTCGCAAAGGGGGGAGAGGTGAAGGGTAGGGGTGGGTGGGTGTGGTGGAAGGGTATCTTACGAGCTCAACTGCCAGCAGAACAGTGCGTGTAAAATATGACAGAACGTATTGGTGTCTAATGGAGAACGTCACCACAGCAGGCAGACAAAGCAGACGCGTTTCTCTCTCTCACTCCTGGCATTCCTCTTGTTGTCTCGTCTGTCCAAATTTGAAGTTCTGAGCTTGACTGACAAACTGATAATCACAATGCGTTTGACTTTGTGAAGATTACGTTCGGTCTTGACTATTCTGTCTGTCTGTCTCTCTCTCTCTATCTGTTTGTCTCTGTCTCTGTCTCTCCCTCTCTCTCTCTCTATGTATGTATGTATGTATGTATATATATATATATGTATGTATATGTGTGCATGCGTGCGTGCGTGCGTGCGTGCGTGCGTGTGTGTGTGTGTGTGTGTGTGTGCACATGTTTATACAACTCTGTGTGTTTGCGTGCGTTGTGTGTAGTCGTAATAGTACCCACTGCCACTGGGCAGTGTTTTGGTAGAAATGGGGGGCGGGGGGGCGGGGGGGGGGGGGGAGAATAACATTTTTTTTCGATGACAACTGATTTAAGTTCCCATAATCATCAAATGAAGTATAAACACTGAAGATAAAGACAGAGAATGAGAGAGACAGAGAGACAGAGACAGAGACAGAGCCACAGTAAGAAGAAGTGCTCTCCGTCATCCATTCCTCAGTGAGAAGCCATGGTTCTAACGGCGTTTTCCCCCCTCCCCCTCACCCCCTCCCTGTGCCCGATGACCCGCACCGTCTCTTTGCGGATTTGGAGGGGTGGCAACCAAGCGTAAAATTGACCCAGGAACAAACAGAGGGGGGGATTAGGAAAGGCGCGGAGTTTAGGCCCCCACCCCCTATGTCTTCTTCTTCTTCGCGCCACAAGGTTCACAAACTTGCTCGCGAATCGACCAGACATCTTGTGTATTCGCGCGAGTACACCGACTGGCAAAGACATAATTAGTAAAAGAAACGAAGAGGACGTTGGCAGGATGCGAGGTTTGTTGTAGAAGATTGTGAAGAAGGAGGGAGGGGGGGGGTGGATGAAGACGGAGGAGGAGTAGGAAATGAGGAGTGGGAGAAGAAGAAGGAGGAGGGGGGTGGGAGGAAGGGAGGATTGAGGAGGAGGAGGAGGAAGAAGAAAAAGTAGAAGAAAACGATGATGGTGATCATGATGATTACACACACACACACACACACACACACACACACACACACACACACACACACACACACACAGAGGGCAGGATGGTGGTTGAGGGGTGTGGGTAGCTCCCGATCAGACACGATGAATTAATGAATGTCACTATCTCTCGGCAACAGGTTGTCACAAAACGGACCTGACACAGTGCCACACGTAACTATCGCACAAACACAACTAGGTTCATGAAATGTTAACCAGGGGAAAAAAAGAAAGAAAGAAGAAGAAACACGAAAAAAAAGGACAAAAATGTAATTAATCATTTGCCCCTTGTTGTTATAAGAACAACAAACTAAAATGAGACTTCCAAGAACGAACCGTAGCAGACAATCACAACCATGCCCCGATGCAGCGCCTGGATGATTATAACCCCCAAGCACTGATATAGGGTCTATTGGACTCGGCACAGAAACACTCACCTCATCCCCCTTCTCCTGGAGTTATTTAAGGGCAGGCCATTTCATTTACTCCACCCATGGTGCACCATAGGAGGAGATAGTGAGCATTACCATCACTAACTAATGCTGATGACTTCATTGCGCGTCTGCTTTCCTTCTCAGATACCTTGGGGGATGGGGATCGGGGTGGATTGATAAATGCGCCAATAAAACAGATTTTTAAAAAAAGTTAACCCTTTCACCGCCAGTCAGTTTAGAGTGCAAATTAACCTCGTGCAGGAACCACAGAAAAGATGGTGTCTAAGAATAGCTGGGGATTCCCCTGTGATGTGTAAAAAAAAAAAAAAAAAAAAAAGGCCAATCCTACCACTGAAAATTAAGAGCATTAGGTTAATGCACAAAAGGCCCATCAACTAGTTGCATTTCAGTGACATGGGTGCTTTACCTAGCTGGTGCCGAAATGCGACCACGGCGGTGAAAGGGTTAATGAATAAATACATACATAAATACATGAATAAGATGAAATAAACAGAACACATCTCTTCATCTTGTGTGCACGTGATAGTTGCAAACGAATGGTGACTGTCTGGACGAACAACACAGGAACATGAGTGCACAGAAGAGAGTAAACCGCCGTGAGTAGGGGGGTTACAAAAGGAAAGGGCGTTGTTTTGGCGGGCCTGTTGTACCGTTTAAAATTAACACGTGCATAATTTCCCATTTCATCTGAAGCGTCTTTTCTTCCCACCCTTTGAACGAGAATATGAAGAATACTAAATGCACCGTGTGTCCGTTCATTCATTCCATTGTTCGTTGGTTCAGTCGTTAGTACTTTTATCCATTTACGAAGGTTGGAGTGAATTGGTTTTTGTGAGTACACAATCACTATTTATATGAAAAATGGAAGATCGATTGAGACTGTTCATGTTGTGATTTTTGTTTGTTGTTTACTCTGTGTGTGCTTGATGTTTTGTTTCGTTTTAATACATTAAAAAAAAAATCGAAAAAAAAGAAGAAAAAATTGAAGATATGATTTGTAAGGGAAGAAATTCAGATATCTAACATACAACCCGTTTCCTCCTTCATTCATTCATTCATTCAGTCGTTCTTTTCGTTCAGTCAAACCACCTACCCCTTCAGTCACACACATATATACATTCATTCGGTAAAGATATGCCCAAACCCCAATGCAAATGTTTTTACCAAGTTTTCAGACAGGCGTCACAGCGGTACAGATTGATCCATACATAGAGGCGACGCCACATCTGCTGAAAAAAAGAAAGGTGTGTGGGGGGTGGGGAGGGGGAAGGGTGTGTGTGGCGGGGGGAGGGGGGGGGGGTTGAAGCGGCCGTATCGGCCCAACGCACTGGTCCGGCCTTGAGAGCTGCAGAAATGATAGAGAAGAGGTGGAATGGAAAAAAAATGTATTGTGTAAAATCAGAAAGAGGACAGAAACGTTTCCTATCAGTATCAGTATCAGTAGCTCAAGAAGGCGTCGCTGCGTTCGGACAGATCCATATACGCCACACCACATCTGCCAAGCAGATGCCTGACCAGCAGCGTAACCCAACGCGCTTAGTCAGGCCTTGAGAAAAAAAGAAGAAAAGAATAAACTAACTAATTAAAAATAAAATAAAATAAATGAAAATAAATATTTAAAAAACCCACAAAAAACCACACACACACACACACACACACACACACACACACACACAAATAATTAAATAAAATAAAGTAAAAAGAAATAATAGATAAATACATAAAAAATGAACTACTACTAATAATAATGATACTTATAAGGCGCAAAAACTTTATGAAGTCAACTATAAGCGTACAAAAAAAAAAAAAAAAAAAAAAAAAAAAAAAAAAAAAAAAAAAAAAAGAAAGAAAAGAAAAGAAATAAAATAAAATAAATAAATAAATAAAAAAGACAACAATGATGATAAATAAGCAAATAAATGTAAAACATGCAGACACACATTCACACATACACACACATATGCATAACAGATATGCACCAAACATGCAGTTTCACAGATATGAAATAGTAATGCTAAACAAGAACGGTAATCATTGCTTCTTACAGGTACGCTTCTTTAAAACCAAAGCTGTCTGGCGTATAAATTCACCCGTGTCTTCAGACTCTTTCTTCAGTTTTAGTGCACAAAAGAAATCGGTTTTATTCCGTACAATTTATTTATTTATCTACTTCAGTGTACAGTGTATCACTTGTGATACACCAGCGTAAAGGCTCGTCCCCTGTTCTACTTGTTTCAGTTTCAGTTTCAGTCAATGCGTTCTACTTCGTTCTGGTGGTTCACTGTGGTATTTGACTCTTTCAGCAGCCATAATTGAAATATGTCGGTGCACTTCCAAATGACATAATTATAAAAATAAATAAAAAATCAAAGGTTCAAATTTTTAATAACCCCCTGTTACTCACAGTGGATCATAGAACGCTTGAATATATCTAAAGTAGAACGTACATGCATGACTTTACCACGAAATAAGCTATAGCCAATGTCGTTAATGTCAAAGAACAATAATTAGATAAACTGGCTAAGATCTGCACGTTCTTGACTATACTGAAGGTTAGATAAAAAAAAATTAAATGGTGTGCACACTTGAACTTATGAAATCACCATTTTGATATAAAATTGTCCCCATACAGAAACATTACAGAAAACAAAATTATATCGCAGTGATTTTACAACACCATTCCTATAAGCAATATACTGATTACCCTGTTTTGCTACACTCTGTTTTGTGAACTGAATTGCATTAAACAGTTTTACAACGCCATTTCCACAAGAAGACAATCTACTGAATATAATTGTATCTATTTTGAACTGTATTTCGTTATTTACTTACTTTTTTTTTCACCTTCGCTGTGATTTGCTTTTCGTCTTTTGACTCACAGTGTTGCCAGTACACGAAAAGGTTTCCTCCTCCGCCTGATCCGTCGTTGGGAGACTTCACATGCGGCAGGCAGTACTGGGTTACATGGTACCAGTAGCAAGGGCTATGCCCCTGACCTGACATAGTGTGTGCAGATACGTTTTACATAACAGCACACTTTGAGTATTTCATGATGTAATTGAATTCTGACTGTCTGTCTCTCTCTTTCTCTTTTCATGTTCAGTTGAAGATATATCGCAGTCTTTACAGATTCATACCCCGCTTGGCGTGGCACAAGAGTGAATCAGGGAGGAGAAAAAAACTTTGATTTATGCAAGTGTCATCACAATGGCTCCACCGTGGATTATTGCAGAGCCCCACTGTTGTTGTTGTTGTTGTTTTTCCTTCCTCCTGGGACATATTATGCAATGGAAATCGTCCGATGCGACCACATTTGAACCGGCAACCTGCAGCTGGCTGTGGCGAAAGCAACGGTCTTGCAAACTCATCCGAAAATGTTGTATCTTTATTGTTCTCTCTGTCTCTCTGTCTCTGTCTCTCTCTCTTGTATCTTTAGTATTCTCTGTCTCTTTCTCTTGTATCTATAATTCTCTCTCTCTCTTTCTCTCTCTCTCTCTCTTTGCACACACACACACACACACACACACACACACACACACACGTATATATATAATATATATATAATGTTATATGATATACATGTGGGGTTTTTTGTTTGTTTTCCGGGGTGGGGGGATGGGGGGGGGGGGGGTGCTTATAGCTCCGTTTTCTATTCAAGGCCATATCAGGACTCAAAACCTGTGAATATCAGACCCATACCACCTTGGAAAGAAAACAGACACAAGAACAAAATCACATTTTTCGCAACGCACCCCAGCCCCAGCCTTACCACTCCCGTTGAGGCACCGCGGCAGAATCTGTTGATTAAGGCGTTGGACTTATGATCTAGTGGTCACGGGTTTAATTCCCCGTTTCGGCCTGGTTTTGTGTCCTTGGGAAAAGGCACTTTACTCCGATTTTCCTTACTCCACCCAGGTGTGAATCGTTGCCTGACTTGGTTGGGGAAAAACAGCGGAAGAAGAGAATTGGGTCACTCCTTCCTATGCCGAGCCTTCAGTAGACCTTGTGGATATGAACTCACTGCACCGATGGTTGCAAAACGCTATGGTACTTTAAACCTTTAATCAAACTGTCATATTATATTCATGTACATGAACCAGGCACATGCTTCTGAAGTTTTCCATTTCAACACTGATTCATCAATGAATTAAAAACACACCAAACATGAACATACACACAGTTACAACCAATACCAAAACTTTCATATGGTAACAGCCATGCACGACCAACAATTGTCAATGGGTACCTCACACTTCCTAGGCGCAACATTTATTTTAAAAAAAAAAAAAAAAAAAAAATGTGGTGCTGTCTTTCGATTTTCGTTCTCCTGTTTGTGGTGTGTTGTACAATAAATTTGTCAGTCAAGTGTTGGTGTGCATGTATGTTTTCATCGACAGAATCAGTATCAAATAGAATCCTGGTGCGCGCATCGAAATCGTACATTATATCCCAGGCGCAAGGCACTCAGTGAAATCAATGATGAAAAGAGAGTTCATCGTGTGCACTGTGTGTCGCTCTGACTCAAACGCCTCCTTCTTATTATCACCCGTCCTTTTTTTCTATTCTGTCTCATTCTTTTTCTTTCTTGTTCGTCTTCTGTAATTTGTCCTGACAGAACAGACATTTTGAATATTCCTGCAGCCCGAAATTTGTTGAGACTAGCATTGTGGTGGTGGTGGTGGTGGTGGTGGTGTGTGTGTGTGTGTGTGTGTGTGTGTGTGTGTGTGTGTGTGTGTGTGTGTGTGTGTGTGTGTGTGTGTGTGCAAAAGTGCCTGTGCGCGTGTGTGATGAATCATCTACAATTCTACAAGGTTTAACCCCCATCCTCTCTGTCATTTCATTTCAAGATGAAATTATGATCTGATCATAACACGCAACGTAAGCCTCCATGCACTGAGACATGGATTCGAAAGTTCTCCCAACGCATAAAAAAAAACACGAAAAGCTTACGGGATTTCACCCAGTGCCACAGAAACAAGCCCGTAGAGATTCCGACGATGTTCCCCTCGTGCCCCTGGGCACTCAGTGGAATCCATGATGAGCAGAGAGTTCACCGTGTACACTGTGTGTCGGTCTGACCAGTGCTGTCGCCATCACGTCCACCGATGTGTCCGGAATGAAGGAAAGAACAGCACTGAGGCCGACACTGGTCTGGCTGATCGGTCACTGATTACATGCCTGGCTTCCACACATATAGAGAACATACTGCACAGAAAGAGGGTGAGAGCGGGACAAACACACACACACACGCACACACACACACACACACACACACACACACACACACACACACAGAGGCAGAACTCAGAACTCAGAATGGTTTAATTGCACAGGCCCCATGCACAAAATGACATATACTATTATGTTCGCTTCATGTTGTCAATACAGCTTTGGCGTAAGTCTAGTGCTTTATACACTAATATTGCTAGTCTTTTAGTATGATGTTAATTTCGTGTTTGACATTAGAAGAGTAAAACAGAGAGAGAGAGAGAGAGGGAGAGAGAGAGAGAGGGAGGGAGAGACGCGGGACGAAACTGTAACATGCTTTTTTCACTCGGCCGTAGGGCATTAAAGAAACGTGTCCTACGTGTAAACACACTGAAATGCAAAGGAGGGCATGAATAACAGAGAGAGAGAGAGAGAGAGAGAGAGAGAGAGAGAACGGAACGGAATGGTTTATTCACATATAGGCCAGAGAGAGAGAGAGAGAGAGAGAGAGACGGGGGCAGAGTTAAAGACGAGAAAAAGACCTCTCGAGGGACAGGAATATATATACATACATACATATAGATAGATAGATAGACAGATCCACACACACACACACACACACACACACACACACACACACACACACACACACACACACACACACACACACACACACACACACACACACATGTGGAGTGATGGCCTAGAGGTAACGCGTCCGCCTAGGAAGCGAGATAATCTCGGCGCACTGGTTCGAATCACGGCTCAGCTGCCGATATTTTCTCCCCCTCCACTAGACCTTGAGTGGTGGTCTGGACGCTAGTCATTCGGATGAGACGATAAACCGAGGTCCTGTGTGCAGCATGCACTTAGCGCACGTAAAAGAACCCACGGCAACAAAAGGGTTGTTCCTGACAAAATTCTGTAGAAAAATCCACTTCGATAGGAAAAACAAATAAAACTGCACGCAGGAAAAAAATACAAAAAATTGAGTGGCGCTGTAGTGTAGCGACGCGCTCTCCCTGGGGAGAGCAGCCCGAATTTCACACAGAGAAATTTGTTGTGATAAAAAGAAATACAACTGCAACAACTACAACTACAATATATTCGCTTGTGTGTGTGTGTGTGTGTGTGTGTTTGCGTGCGTACGCGTGCGCGCGTTTGTGTGTGTGTGGGGGGTGGCGGTGTAAAACAATTTGAACGTAACCCCATTATTTTATTCCTCTAAATTTTCCCCCAAAGAAAACGCCGACGATGGACATCTGGTAACGGCATTACAGACAACGAGTGGCGCAGGGAAGACCTCCTGCCTCACACAAGACGAGAAAAGAAAACGTACATGACGGGGAAAGGGTGAAAGGGAGGGGAGCGAGGATGTGCTGGAGGGAGGGAGAGGGAATATGGGGTGCCATGGGGGGTTTTGGGGGGGGGGGTGGGCGTGTTGGGGGGGGAGGGGGGGATTTCTCCTGCTTTACAAGTTGTGCAGTGTCAGTGACGGCGACAGACTTCTTGTCTCAGGACCCTCAGGCGGTCGGTCGTCGGGTCCTCCTCCCAGTTTCTTCAGCACTCACTTCAGCATTGTACCCCCCCCCCCTACCCCCCGTCCCCTTCCCCTTCCTGTCTCATATGGGGGTTTGGGTGGGTGGGGTGGGGGCCGAGGAAGAGGAGGGGGTGAGTGGTGGACAAGTCCGCCCAAATAACCGCTGCCCTGACGATGTGAATTCCCTGGTGATCGAATTGGGGGTAAGAAGGGGTGTTTCTTTCCTGCGTGTGCCAAGGCCCAGGCCCAGATAACGGGCAATCCCCGAAGGAAGGGCGCGGAGGGCAGTGTACTCACATTGAGCCCCTTGATCTAATTGTGGCCCTGGTTGTGGGACACAGAGATAAACCCATGGACTTACAAGGGGGCCTGCGCCATCCGGCCCTTTAATCACCTCCATCTACCTTACCCCCACTCCCCCCACCTACCTCCACAGTGGGCACCAAAGGATTGTAGGAGCGCGGGGAGAGGGGCTGAGGGGTTCATCATCAAGCACGTGCAGTCAGTCTCGTGCCACTTGCTTGACTGTCCGCCTGCCTGTCGTCGGATAGAAAGCCTTGCTGCGCACGGTATTATAAGCCGTGCGCGTAAAAAAACAAAACAAACAAAAAAATAACAATAACAACAACAACAAAACCCTGTTTATCTCTCCAAATTGATCTATACGTAGGTCCAGAACAATGCCGTCGATGTGCTATTGCGCTGGCACAATTGCTGAAAGACGGAGACATTTATTATGGACGCTAAAAAGGTATCACTGAGAAGAATGGGGTCATTTCCTTCTTCAGTGTTACTTTCAGAATGATCACATGAATCACTTATGTCTGAACGTCTGGAAGGAGTGAGAGGCACAATCTGATGATACAGATTTTTTTTTTTCACTCTATCAGCATGATAGTAGAGGAAAGAAACCATAGGTAACTCTTCCTGACAAAATGAATGCACAAGCACAAACATAGCATAGATAACAGAAGTATAACAGAGATGTACGATCGGAATATGTAAGCAAAATAATGGAGAATGCTAGAGGACGAAGTAATTCCTTCGTAGTCAATAATTTCGGGTCAGTATGGAGACAAATGGAGACAGCCTACTGCATGCTTAATATGACCAAAGTTACGTCCGCTGTCCACTCGTCAGATAAGTCATAAGCACGCCAGTAATTGTCTGTTATTCTCGGAAATCTTAAACTTCTCGGTAAATGAGAAGAGACGCAAAACCCCATGACAAGGGATCCGGAAATACCAATCATGATTTGATGGATTTTCAATCATAGCGGGTAAAATAATCATGATCTATTGACTTCTCAAAGCTGCTCATGGAGATGATGTCAAAGAATTGGGGGGAAAACGAAGACAACAAAATATACCGAGAAAAAAAAAGAAAGAAATAAACGTAACTGCAGGAAAGCCTCGTAAATAATTCATCTTTGCACCTTATGTTTGGGGATCCCAAAAGGATGCAAGGGAGGTCACAAATGTATGTCAAGCATGAGCGCTCAGCTCAGCTCAAGCTCAGCTCAGCTCAACTGTTGTTACCCAATCATTGTCAGGCAAACAAGCACTGACACCCCTCTTTCTGTGTCAAAACTGATGTTGGATATCCGAACAGATGCTATCCACCACTGGTCGACCAAATCCACTTTAAATAACAGGATTACGGAGGAAAGCGGAAAGTGGATTACGCCTTAATACGTTTTCCGTCATTTCCGTCATTACAAGATACCTAATGTAAGGAAGAGACAGAGACAGACAGACACACACACACACACACACACACACAGAGAGAGAGAGAGAGAGAGAGAGAGAGAGAGAACAAGAACAAGAACAAGAACAAAACTTTAATCTCCAGGCCTCCGGCCCCTAGAAAGAGGTCAAAAGTACACAATATGGTGATCACTCAGCCACAACAAAATGTAAAATACGTACTAACTTAACCTGTAGAACAAAAGTGCTTCTCGTGCATAGTAAATTAATTCTAACTTTCATCATTGTTGTCACAGAATTCCTGTCGTATCTTCAGGGCATTAAATATATAAACGCATAGTTTACGAATACTGTAAACAGAACCATTCTTCATCAAGTGAACATACGATTGACCTTCAGAGTTCAGATGTTTTTGCCGCAGGTCATTGTAAAGGACACAATTGTTTATAAAATGGTTTTCATCTTCGATTGCATTACAACGTTTACATGCGTAATTTGAATTACATTTGAATGTTCTTCTAAAAAATGATCCATTTATTGGGAGCAAAACAAGCCGTAATTTTACTAAACAGTCCCTAAAACACTTTTTATCCACATATTCAAAATATTGCTCACACTGAAAACCAGTTTTAAACAGTCTGTAGTTATGATATATATCTTTAGACATTACTGACTCGTCCCACTCCTGCATAAATATATCTTTCATTCTTTGCTTAAATAATGACAAAAATGTTTGCTCACAACCAACGCCTTGTTGCAACCAGACATATCCAAACCCAAGTCTAAATAAAGTATTTTTTACTAAAGACACCCAGCATTTTTTTCTCCTTTCGTCTAAGTTGAACAACATCAAATATGCCTGTCTGGGTAATCGGTGCACATTCATATTCAGCAACCTTAACCAGTACTTGATACACCTTGTTGCACTATTTATATACAGTGGATAACGTCCTAATTCGCCGTATGCAAACTTGTTTGGTACTCTAAGTGTTATGTTCAAAAAACGTTTACATGCAAAGGAATGAACTTTCTCAATATTATCAAGTCTGTTAAGACCCCACATCTCAGAAGCGTACAAAAGGATGGGTTGTACCTGAGCATCGAATATTTTGAAAAAAGCATCCTTTGGAAATATCATTCAGCTTCGTTATATATTTTATACAGTCAATGCATGCATGTTTGCCTTTTGCTGCTAAAATCCCTACTCCTTTGTTTATACTCATTTTTGTTGTAAAAACAAACCCTAGATAATTATATTCATTCACTACTTCTAGAGCATTTCCATCGAGATTCCACTTTTCATATCTTCCCGAAAAGCCACCTTTTCGAAAAACCATCACTTTAGTCTTGTCAGTATTTACATTCAAGAAGAGTGTTTTACATGCATTATTCAGAATATTAATTTGATTTTGCAGACCAATCGCAGTGTTAGATAGCAGTACAATATCATCTGCGAACAGAAGAATGAACAACTCTAATAAAATAGGCAAAAACTGAATTCCATGAATACCACTGATTTCAACTGCTGAAGCAATTTCGTTAACAAATAACGAAAACAATATAGGGCTCAACATACAACCTTGCCGTAAGCCAACGGGACAATCAAAAAACTCAGTTAACTTATCTTCAATACGTACGCAAGACGTAACACATTTATACATAGCAATGATAGCATTCATAAATTTCCCCTTTATACCTTTCTGAATCAAAATATCAAACAAAGGCTGACGTTGCACAGAGTCAAATGCTTTTCTCAGATCGACAAAACAGGCGTAAAGCTTGCCTCCCTTCTTTGATAAAGATTTCTCAATAACCGCGTTCAGAGTAAAAATATGATCTGTTGTGGCATAACCACGCCTGAATCCAGCCTGTGACTCTGTTAGCATATCATTTTCTTCAGCCCATTTGACAAGTCTTCCGTTTAGCACTGATGTATAACATTTGCTAATAAGACTGAGCAAAGACACGCCCCTATAGTTGTCTGTTGAACTACTATCTCCCTTTTTAAAAATTGGAACAATTATTGCCTTCGCCCATTCATCTGGATACGTGCCCTTATCAAACAGAATGTTAAACAGTTTTGTTAAAAAAAGTACAGCAATATTATCAGCTGATTTTAACATTTCTGCCAAAATACTGTCTACACCACAAGCCTTGCCTTTTTTTAATTTCCGAATAGCATCTGCAACTTCTTGTTCTGAAATATCATGACTTAGTTCATCAGATATATTTGATTCCTCTGGTTGCACTTCACTAATGGCTCTGTTATCAGTAGTGATAACCTCGTTCTGAGTAAATAAATTCCGAAAGTGTTCAAACCATTCATTTTCTTTAATGTCTTCACATACTCCTATTTTCCTTCTTCCAGACACTTGCTTTGCTTCTTTCCAAAACTGTTTGCTGTCTTTGCTCAGTGATGCTAGACGTCTGGCTTTATCACGTCTATAGCTAACTTTCTTTACCTTACATAAATCCTTATATTCCTTCCGAGCTTTCACATAGGGTAATCGGTGCTTATCATCCTTGGTTTGTCTTAACATTGTTAACAATTGTCTGGCTTTGTGTTTTGCATCTTTACATTCAGCATCAAACCATGGGGCATCTCGCTGATCACTCCCAACACACACAGCGCTTCCTCATACATTCACTCGCTCTCAGCAATACATTACTGAATAGTTCCAAAGCCTCATTTACACTGTAATCCAAAAGAGAAAACGCATGTACACACATAGTCTGTAAATCGTCTGAATAAAGATTTTCTCTGAAACTGTTCTCCTTTGTTTGATCCCAAGCTAATATACTAATCCATTTAATATCATTTACTTTCTCAGTACAAGCAGTGTCTTCACTTTGAGCAATTGTAAACGATACAGGGAAATGCGGTGAGTCAATAAATGAAACAACCTTCAATGAGCGTACAAAATTCATAACACACAACTCTCTGGACATTATAACATAATCTATGGTACTTCCACCTGTAGACGAGACAAATGTTAATGAATCATCAAAACCAAAATGACACAACCCGTTCAAAATAACACAATCAAATGCGGAACACATCTCTAACAAATCTTTACCAAAAGCGTTCTTTTCTCTGTCATCAGATTTTCTCTTAAACAAATCATCTTCCTGAAAATACGACCAATCCCACTTGTCATTTTCGGTGCTGTCAGCTGAGGACAGAGCGTTTACACAACCAGTCCGTGCATTTAGATCTCCTATTATCATTAGATCAAAATCTTTTGCCTGCTCGTGCAGATCTACAATGCACTGTTCCAGAACTTCTATGCCATATCCATGTTCTGCAGTATTCCAGTATTTACTGTCATATGGGTGGATGTATAGACAAATCAGGAAAACATTTTTTTCGAACTTAAGTAACAGTTTGTTTATTTCCAAAATCACCAAGTGTTCGTATTTTACTTTGATTCTTTTCACTAACTTTGTAAATACCTTGCGTACAAACACAATAGCCCCACCAGAGTTTCTGGCATTAGATGATAATTTAACTGCCTTAGCTACATATGTATCATAGTCCTTAAATGCATGGTAGTCGTATTTGTCTGAATTAACAAATGTTTCGTTCAGTGCGAAAATGTCACAGCACAAAAGTGATTTTATCACATCTTTAATGTCAAGTTTCTGCAACCAACCATTGCAGTTCCACGTACATATTTTTATTTCATAAGGACCTTGGCCACACCCCTATTTCGGAAGACTTACATTTCTCCCTCTCCCCCCTGGATGTTGTCCACCACCTCTACCCCCCCTCTGCTGCTGACTTCGACCCCCGTTCGCTGGCCTGACCCATTGTTGCAGTGTGTGCATCTGTGTTCTCTTTTCTCGCGACCCCCCAGCCACTGACTCCGCGCGAGCCCTGTTCCGTGTGTTAACAGGGCTTCTTGTGTCTGACACATTGGTAGTGCTACGACTCCGTGCGTTCCGTGAACCTTGCTGTGACTTGTTGCATTTATCCTGTAACGAACCCATGACGTCACGACCACAGTTCGGTTTCGTACCTTTCATATCTGGGTACTCCGATATCAGGAGTAAGAATCGCTGAGCTACTGGGCTGTGTTCGCCTTCATCACTGCGACGACCCTGAAGTGGCGGGAAGTTCGCCTGATTACAGACAAACGCTTCGTTTGTCAGGTCCGTACTTTGGTCCTCGGCTGTACCCCGTTTCTCTGCTGTCCCCCGGTCCTCAGTTCTCCTCCGGTCCTGGTCCTCCGCTGCCCTCTGGTCCTCCGCTGCCCTCTGGTCCTCAGCTGCCCTCCGGTCCTTCGCTGCCCGCCGGTCCTCTGCTGCCCTCTGGTCCTCAGCTGCCCTCCGGTCCTTCGCTGCCCGCCAGTCCTCCGCTGCCCTCCGGACCTCAGCTGCCCTCCGGTCCTCCGCTGCCCTCCCGTCCTCAGTTACCCGCATCTTGGTGTTCTTTCTTCCCCTTTCCTTGTCATCACCATGGTCTCCACTGTCTGCATGACTAAACTGAAATCTCTTCAGTTCCTTCACTTTCTTTTTTTCAAGGTCATATGTGAAGACCCCTTCTGTCGTTATCAGTTTATCAAATCTGAACTTTGGTTTCTGACCAGTATTGTACAAGTCCTTTGCTACATTTCTGAGTCCTTGTCGTTTCTGTCGCACGGTTTCGGAAAAATCCTCCCTGACATATACATTGTTGAATCGGTCTGATGAGCTCAGATTGCGAGTATTCTTCAAAATCAGTGTCTTTTGTTTGCAAGACAGCAATTTCACAATGATAGGAGTGTCTTTTTGAGTTCTGTGTGCTCTTTCTATCATAATGTCTTCTGTGATCCCCATTCCATCTCGAATCACTGCCTTCACCTGTCTCTCACAGTCATCCCAGTTCTCTTTCTTCTGTTGTTTCTCCATTCCAAAGAATAACAGATTGTTTCGTCTGCTGTGGCTTTCACAGGAGTCACATTTCTGGCTGATCGATTTCAACTCATCATGTAGAAATTCGTTCTCTTCTTGCAAATTGTCACATAGTGATATCAAGTCCCCGATTTGCTCTTGAAGCAGCTGACACTTTTCATTAATCTGTCGATCTGTGCAGTCACCGAAGTCTTCACGTCCGTCATGGATCTCTGTAACTGTTCTGCCTGCTTGTCTTGCTTCTCTTCTATTCTTTGAATGCAGACTTGTCTGTCCTGTATTCCCTTTAGGAAATCCTGTAGCCCCAGAGCTGTTTGCTGTTCACCAAACTGCCCTGCTAAGTCAGTTCCTTCCTTGACTCCAGTGCCTCCAATGTCAGTCAGGGAAGTATCCACTCCACATCGTTCTTTTTCAGGTGAGTTTGGACCAGGGTTGGACTCAAT
>NC_134893.1:46531973-46539473 GCF_041734735.1 Babylonia areolata | reverse complement strand
GCGTCCAGACTACCTCTCCAGATCTAGTGAAGGGGGAAGAAATAATATCCAGTGTGGGATTTGAACCAAAGCCTTTACATTCTTTCGTATTTACCACCAAGCCACCACTCCACCCCACCATTTATATCACAAAGCATACTAAGAATCAAAGGAGTCATGTCGATGTGACCAAGTGTCGATGTGACCAAGTGTCGTTATGACCAAGTGTCGTTGTGACCAAGTGTTGCTGTGACCAAGTGTCGATGTGACCAAGTGTCGTTGTGACCAAGTGCTTTTGTGACCATGTGTCGTTGTGACCAAGTGCTTTTGTGACCGAGTGTCGTTATAACGAAGTGTTATTGTGACCAAGCGTCATTGTGACCAAGTGCTTTTGTGACCAAGTGTCGTTGTGACCAAGTGTTTTTGTGACCAAGTGTCGTTGTGACCAAGTGTCGTTGTGACCAAGTGTCGTTATGGCCACGTGTCGATGTGACCACGTGTCGTTGTGATCAAGTGTCGATGTGACCACGTGTCGATGTGACCAAGTGTCGATGTGACCAAGTGTCGTTGTGACCAAGTGTCGTTGTGACCAAGTGTTTTTGTGACCAAGTGTCGATATGACCAAGTGTCGTTGTGACCAAGCGTCGTTGTGACCAAGTGCTTTTGTGACCGAGTGTCGTTATAACGAAGTGTCATTGTGAACAAGTGTCGTTATGGCTACGTGTCGATGTGACCACGTGTCGTTGTGATCAAGTGTCGATGCGACCAAGTGTCGTTGTGACCACGTATCGATGTGACCAAGTGAAGTTATCGTTGTGACCACGTGTCGATGTGACGACGTGTCGTTGTGACCAAGTGTCGATGTGACCAAGTGTCGTTGTCGGACACATGGAAGCAGACACAGAGAGTGTAGGGAGGGTGCTGTTCCCAAGGATTATGTCTGCGCGTTTATATGTTTCTTAAAACGTCTGAGTGCCAACGTATGTGCGTGCGTGTGTGCATGGTTGTGTGTGTGTGTGTGTGTGTGTGTGTGTGTGTGTGTGTGTGTGTGTGTGTGTCTGTGTGTGTGTGTGTGTGTGTGTGTGTGAGTTACATTGTTAAGATAAATGTAGCTGTTACGGAGTATTACCCGCCGTGTTTTCATCATCTACATTCATCTAACTGATAGTAAATGTGTTCACTATTTCATGTGGAATCCAGGATCATACTTTTATTTTTTCGGGATCAGTGCTTTTTAGCTCACTTGTGTAAACAAAGTGAGTCTATGTTTTAACCCGGTGTTCAGTTGTGTGTGTGTGTGTGTGTGTGTGTGTGTGTGTGTGTGTGTGTGTGTGTGTCTGTGCGCGTGTGTGTGTGTGTGTCCGTGGTAAACTTTAACAGTGACATTTTGTCTGCAAATACTTTGTCAGTTGACACCAAATTAGGCATAAAAATAGGAAAAATTCAGTTCTTTCCAGTCATCTTGTTTAAAACAATATTGAACCTCTGGGATGGGCACAAAAAAAAAAAAAAAAATGAAGCCTAATTATATGCAAACTGCATTTACTGTTATATTTATATTTTTTGTATTCTCTAAACTTGGCACTTTGATCTGATATTCTGACCCAACAACAAGAGCAGTCATTATTATCATTTTTTGTTCAAACAGGAACTTCTTTTGCTAAGCATGGAAGTTTTATTTATTTTGCAAACGTTTTGGTGCAGATAGTAAAAAAGGGAAATTACTCTGTAATTAATGCTAGGGGAATTAATTTGCTTTAAACTGATCTTTCTCATCTTAAACATTACAATTTGAAATTATATTCAATACATAAAAAGCTTGGATTTTTTAAAAAGTGTATCACAAGTGAGTCTTGAAGGCCTTGCCTCTCTTGTTATTTATATATGTACTTTCGGTTTCTATTCTGTGCCAGAAGCTGTTATCACACTGACTGAAAATTCTGTTCCACGATCCTAATTTACCCGGATCAGTACTTTTGTATTTCTTACAATTATACGTTAATTATACGTTTGCAGTCTATATTATGTGCAGGAAGCTATTAAAGAGACACTTAGTCACAACGACATTTGGTCACAACGACACGTGGTCACGACGACACGTGGTCACAACGACACTTAGTCACAACGACACGTGGTCACAACGACACTTAGTCACAACGACAAGTGGTCACAACGGCATGTACACGGAGAGAGAAGTATTTTGAGGGTGAAGTAAAACTTCTTTCCCTCCGTGATGTGTCTACAAGTCTTCATGGTTGGCCGGTCTGTAGGCCGATCGTTTGAAACGCCACAAATTCGATGTGTGGACAGTCCAAAATGTTTCGGTTTCGATGTAGCGTTAGTTCGAATGTTTCGTGCGAAGTGTTGCAACAGTCCGATGTTATGCCAGTCCGAAATCCAACCAGTTCACGGCCTTCCTACATTGTAACTTGAACAGTACAGACGGACGCAATAGCCGAGTGGTTAAAGCGTTGGACTTTCAATCTGAGGGTCCCGGGTTCGAATCGCGGTAACGGCGTCTGCTGGGGGTAAAGGGTGGAGATTTTTCCGATCTCCCAGATCAACATAATTATGTGCAGACCTGCTTGTGCCTGAACCCCTTTCGTGTGTATACGCAAGCAGAAGATCCAGGTACGTGCCGTTAAAGATCCTGTAATCCATGTCAGCGTTCGGTGGGTTATGGAAACAAGAACATACCCAGCATGCACACCCCCGAAAACGGAGTATGGCTGCCTACATGGCGGGGTGAAAAAAAAGGGGGTCATACACGTAAAAGCCCATTGTGTACATGCGAGTGAACGTGGGAGTTGCAGCCCACGAACGAAGAAGAAGAGAAGAACAGTGCAGTGTTCACGTGGTTCAGCAGTGTCCATAGTGCTGTCCTGCTGGTCCAGTCAGAATACTGTCTGTGAAGTTCACTGGCAATTTCAAGCCGCGATTGTTCTTTTTGTTTGCCAGGTCTGCTTCCCACCATCAGGGTGATACAGGTACTATGCCGATGCATGACCGATTTCTAGAATCAGTTCTCTACGCTAGTACGAATTGTGCTAAAATCAATTCGTTGTAGTTGTCTTTCAAATAATTCTTTTGTTCATATTATTAATACGGAATGCGTAAAGGAATTCAAAAACTTATACCAAATCCTTGAAGAAGCCATTTTTGTGGCGAAACGTTTGAACGTTTCTGATAAATCATTGGTGATTTCGTTTCATTCAAACACACACACACACACACACACACACACACACACACACACACACACACACACATACACACTCACTCACACATACACATCAACGCTACACCCTTTCTTTATTCAGGAACAATCAAACTCCGAAATTCGCTCAGAATCGACTTTCGTAAAAATTCCACGACGCCGATGACATGATTTTCCCCACACGCCTCTGTCAAGAACATTGAACAACCATGAAGAAACCAGAACATCTGTTGACTCTTTTTGGTGTCATTTTAAAATTGACATCGTGTGAATGCTATCAGTATAATGTAACCGTTCCGAAAGGTTGTCTGGTTTTTAACGAATCGAGTTTTATTCCCTGGGATAACCCCTACAACATCATCAGTCAGGAGGCGGCAATGGTGGTGGAGACAGTAGTTGGTGCACTGTTGGTGCCTCTCCTCTTCCTCATCTCCGTTCCCTGCAACCTCCTCAACATGTTGGTGTTTTGGAAACAAGGCATCAAAGAACGCGTCAACCTGTGTCTCTTTTGTCTCTCGCTTGTGGACTTTCTTCACGTGCTTAATAGGTTCGTGGTCAACGTGGACAGACTCCGTCCCCCATTCACGGAAGAGATTGGTCCAGTGTTTGAATTCATCGTCCACCACAAACTGATTGGTTTCCGGACCTTTTCCGTGCTCTCCGGGTTTTATTCCATGTTGATATCATGCGACAGATGCTTGTGTGTCGTCAGTCCTCTCCGCTCTCAAACCATGTTCAAAACCCGGACGACAGCTGTTGTGCTGGTGCTGGCCTCAATGGTGATAGTGACCCTGTCTTTTCTGGTGGCACTGAGGTGGGACCTGACTTGTGTGTACCATTCTGACACAAATATCACATCGAAAGTCGTCTACACAAGTAAGTTCCATGTGCAGAACAGACGTTATATGGATGTCTTGAGCTTTTTGGTGGCGACTTTCCAGCCTTTCATCTACACGACGGTTATCTTTGTGACGACGATTGTGACGTCTGTGAAGCTGAAACAGATGGCGGCATGGCGAGAGAAGACGTCATCGTGTGTCATGTCGTCCCGTGAAGTGGCGCTGACCCGCACGCTCATCGCCATCTCTGTTCTCTATCTGATCTGTTCTGTGCCGAAGATCCTATCAGGAATGGCAGTCATCACTGTGCCGGACTACCGTTTCAGTGGGCGGTATTACAACTTTGCCAGACTGCTTCTCAGCATAATGGACCTGGCTTCAATCGTGAACGCCACCTTCAATTTCTGTGTCTACTGGTCCATGGGATCGAGGTTCAGAGAAACTCTCAGTCAAATAGTTCGGTGTTGAACCTCCGACCCAAGTGTTCACGTTACATTCAGGTTTATGGAGAAAAAAACCCCTTAAAATGTTAATCTTATAAAAATGTTACCTGTGAGCCACCACTCTGCGTGAATGTATACGTATTATAGATACATACATGCATGCATGCATACATACATATGTCACACTGGTTAAGCATTCCTCAGGCACACCAAGGCGGTAACACAAACACTGTGGAGTTTCACAAGACGTGGATTATGTATAATGTGTATGTGTGTATGTATATGTATATATATATATATGTGTGTGTGTGTGTGTGTGTGTGTGTGTGTGTGTGTTCGGATTAAAATATTTCTCTGGAATGAACGAATTTCGATGATTTGCAAACTTCGGGCATTCCAAATCTATCATTTGCAAGTGCACTCACTTCACATCTACATACGTAATTCAAATGGAATATAATGACGTCTTCCAGTCTCAATACGTCATTTTTGACTACCAAGCCAACAAAGGATAAAATCAAACTATCAAAGGCCGTATTCAAGACACCGTCTCTCCGCAAAACGCCTGTTTTCCCTTAAAACAACCACTGCAACAAAAGGATTCACCATATTTACCTCTGCTTCGTGGACTGCGACCCTTGGCAAATAGTAAGGGTAAGTTGCCTTCGGGTTTGTAGAACCACAGGCAGGTTTTTGTGTTCCTGAATACCGGATATTGCTAAACTTCAGGCAGTTTGCCTTGCCTCTGGCAGATTACCCACAGGCACACATTTAACCACAGGCACAATGGTCTCTTGAATACGGCCCCTGACTGGGTTGTCCTCTCTGGCTGAAGTGACCTCTGAGCTAGATTGACCTCTTCAGCTGAGTTCTTCCTCCTGTCTGAGTTGTACCTCCTGTCTGGGTTGTCCCTCCTGTCTGATTGTCTCTCCTGTCTGGGTTGTCCCTCCTGTCTGATTGTCTCTCCTGCCTGGGTTGTCCATTGTTGTCACTCCTGTCCCTCCTGCCTGGGTTGTCCCTACTGTCCCTACTGTCTGGGTTGTCCCTCCTGCCTGGGTTGTCCCTCCTGTCTGGTTGTCTCTCCTGCCTGGGTTGTACTCCCTGTCTGGTTGTCCCTCATGTCTGGTTGTCCCTCCTGTCTCTCCTGGGTTACTCCTCCTGTCTGGAGGACTGGAAAACGCAGAGCAGAGGACAGGGAGGACATAGGCAGAGACACGGGCTTTCGCTTTCCAAACCCTGAAGATGGTGCTCCACTCACTGGCCATGCATCCCCTCAAATCCACTAGGAGTTGATGGATCGAGGCAACGCAGGGCAACGGAGGGGAGGTGTACTGAGATCATTGTCCCCGGGCGTCTTTCTGATCTTTTTTTGATCAGCACCTTTACGTGTTTCGTCATGGTGAGGGTGTTTGTTGATCAAAGCCCTTCTGCATTATTACTACGGCTACTATTACTACGACTACAACTTCTACTACTACTAATGATAATAATAATAATGATAAAAAGAAGAGCAGAAGAATGATAAATATAATAATACATATATAACATTTCTATTGCGCGATACCCAGTACAAAAGCTGCTCAAAGCGCCAAACATGATACAGCTCAAAGCGAACTTCTTTTTTTTTTTTTAAAGCTGACAAAATAATAGAACGTTGACAGAAAGGCCTTTCCCTCCATGTCTCAGCCACCAACATGGCTGGGCCATAACCCCTAATTGGGCAGTCCCTTCCAGCTAGACTGTCCTCTGAGGCTGGCCATCCTCCCTGAGAGCAGTCCTCTTCGGCTAGACTGTCCCCTGTGCCATCCCTCCTGACAGCAGTCCTCTTCAGCTAGACTGTCCCCTGGGCCATCCTCCTGACAGCAGTCCTCTTCAGCTAGACTGTCCCCTGAGGCTGGGCCATCCTCCTGACAGCAGTCCCCTTCAGCTAGACTGTGCCTTGAGGCTGGGCCATCCTCCCTGAGAGCAGTCCTCTTCGGCTAGACTGTCCCCTGTGCCATCCCTCCTGACAGCAGTCCCCTTCAGCTAGACTGTCCTCTAAGGCTGGGCCATCCTCCCTGACAGCAGTCTCTTCCAGCTAGACTGTCCCCAGAGGCTGGCCATCCTCCCTGACAGCAGTCCCTTCCAGCTAGACTGTCCTCTAAGGCTGGCCATCCCTCCTGACAGCAGTCCCCTTCAGCTAGACTGTCCCCTGAGGCTGGCCATCCTTCCTGACAGCAGTCCCCTTCAGCTAGACTGTCCACTAAGGCTGGCCATGCTCCCTGACAGCAGTCCCCTTCAGCTAGACTGTCCACTAAGGCTGGCCATCCCTCCTGACAGCAGTCCCCTTCAGCTAGACTGTCCTCTAAGGCTGGGCCATCTCTCCTGACAGCAGTCCCCTTCAGCTAGACTGTTCCCTGGGCCATCCTCCCTGACAGCAGTCCCCTTCAGCTAGACTGTTCCCTGGGCCATCCTGCCTGACAGCAGTCCTCTTCAGCTAGACTGTCCCCCGAGGCTGGGCATCCCTCCTGACAGCATTCACCTTCAGCTAGACTGTCCTCTGAGGCTGGCCATCCCTCCTGACAGCAGTCACCTTCAGCTAGACTGTCCCCCGAGGCTGGGCATCCCTCCTGACAGCAGTCACCTTCAGCTAGACTGTCCTCTAAGGCTGGGCCATCCCTCCTGACAGCAGTCCTCTTCAGCTAGACTGTCCTCTAAGGCTGGGCCATCTCTCCTGACAGCAGTCCCCTTCAGCTAGACTGTCCCCTGTGCCATCCCTCCTGACAGCAGTCCCCTTCAGCTAGACTGTCCCCTGGGCAATCCTCCCTGACAGCAGTCCCCTTCAGCTAGACTGTCCCGTGGGTCATCCCTCCTGACAGAGCTGTGCCCTGATGCTGGGCCATCCCTCCTGACAGACTGCCCCTACTGGCTTGGCGATCCTCCCTGATTGGGCAGTTCTCTCCAGCTAGACAGTCCCCTGGGTCATCCCTCCTGACAGAGCTGTCCCCTGAGGATGGGCCATCCCTCCTGATTGGGCAGTCCC